>NC_053159.1:38607532-38827532 GCF_016835505.1 Polypterus senegalus
AATACTTTATTGCAGCAGTACTGTCTCTTTCAAATGTACTAACCTCCAATTCCTGTCCTTACTTTTCTTTCTTCAAATACCTAATTGCCACACAATCAGCTCTGTAATAGACGTTAAGCCATCTGTAAGTTTAGAACGCCGATTCTTCAAAACTTTTAAGGAACATTGAAATATCTTCGTAGTACGTGTTTAATTATTCTATCCATCTATCCTTCCAGTGTGGCGCTAGCCTCAGCAAATATACAGCGTGAGGCAGGAACAAACCATGAACGGAGAGCCAGCGGCTCGCTAGCGCTGCAGCACAGTGTCCTCACATGTTTAATTATTAACAACATAGATTATTTAAATGAAGTTAAAGTTTTATCTGTATAATATAACAAACATATGTTGCTGCATTTCATCTTAAAAATGATATCGTCATCATATGTAAATACACGCCTTATAAAGTGGCTCAGGTTGTGCAACATTATAACTGTATAACAAGTTTACAGTGAGGTAATTGTACTTATAAGTGCAAACAGTTCTACAAGGAGCAATTGATTGAGTGCATTTATAGTTCTTGGGATGAAACTGTTTCTGAACCGCGAGGTCCGTATAGGAAAGGCTCTGAAGCGTTTGCCGTATGAGAGCAGTTCAATAGACAGCATGGCTGAGGCAGCATGTGCTTGATGCTATATACAGATAATTCTCTTTCTCAGCTTCTGTAGATCTTTGATTCCCCACTCAGATACAGTGATATAAATACTCTGAGTGGTGCAGTGAGAGTAATATGGAAAAAGATGATCCGCTGTGCCAACTCCTAACGGGAGCAGCTGAAAAAAGAAGAAGAAGGTGCAGTGAGAGTAACAACGTTAAAGCAGCTTTTGTATTTAGAATATTTTGACCATTCTGTGGACCATTATATTGTAGCAGGTTAATTACAATCAGATTCATTAAACCACCGGTTCCCAAACTGTGGTACGCATACCACTGGTAGTACGCAGAGCCTTTTCAGGTGGTACGCATCACGGTCCCTGAAATTTAATTTATCTGTGTAAAACCCTTTATGACAAACCTGTTGTGAGCAAAAACCAATGAAACTGTTTAAATACAATAATATGTGGATTCCCAAATGTAGTGTGGTGTTAAATTTTGTCATCTGAATAAATAAAACCTATTATTGGAATCAGTATTCAGTTTATTTAACGCTACCATAATTCCGTTTCGCGGAAGTCAACTTCTACTTCTTCACTGTTTGAGCTTTTGGTCTCTAGATGAAAGCACAACGCGGACACTATTTAGTCTTTGGTAACTCTGCCTCACATAAACCACTCGCGTTTGTTGTTATACGTGCACTGCCGCTGTATCGCATCGTGGTCACTAGATCTAAGCACAAAGCCGATGCCATTTCGTCTTCGGTAACCGCGTCACATACAGGCCGAAGGCAGGATTTAGTTTCGGGAATTTATCAATTTATGTACATGCACAAATTTTTTCATTAATTTTATGCATAATTTCTTCCAATTCTTTAACTTTTATTCAGATTTCAGGGCGGTTTAGACCCGAACTCCCCCCTTACAACTCTCCCTCCCTTTCAACAAGGTGCGGGTGGTACGCAACGCAACTCACTTAACCTCAGGTGGTACTTGACGTCCAAAAGTTTGGGAACCCCTGCATTAAACTAATAAACAATATGTGGTTAATTTCAGTGTATTTATAAAGCCACGTCAGGGATGTGGATCTGAAAAAGAAAGGATAACCACACAGGAACAGTAGCACTGCTTTGACGCTGGGCACCACCAGTCTGCAAAACTGAGCGGAGAACTTGCGTATGCCAGGGTATGAAGTACCATGGAAATGTGCATGGCTTTATGCCAAGCTTAGGTTTTATGCATCGTGATTTGAACGTGGAAATGTTCTTACGCAACATTTTTGTGTGTACGCACTGTTTATACATGAGGCCCCAGGTCTGGATTTGAAACACAAAGTTTCCAGCCATTATCATTTTTACGATTGTTCATATTAGGAATAGATGTAAATACATTTTGGATGAAATCTCTATCATTCACATTAGTTGTGTAGATATTTATCAAGTCAAGTCAATTCAAGTTGGGGAGCATGCACTGGTAAAGTGCTTTGCCACACCCACCACATGACAAAACAGCACGGGATCCTGGGTGGCAACCCCCCAGGCAGACATGCAGTCCAGTCCCACCCTCTGGAAATTAACCTCTATCTGCCACAGCCAAGTGTTACGTGGACGACCCCTTGGCCTGGTCCAAACACTCGGGAGGATCCTACAAGCTGGATCACCCTCTGGGAATTGCACCACATGGGTTATGACCCATAAATGACCCTGCCTCACAATGCAGGTAATGTGCCTTATTCAGAACTCTATGCGCAATAGCTCATTAGACACAAAATCAAATCAGCGGTACCCAAGGATTCTCAGAAGAGACACAGTATCAAAGTCTTTGTCTCAGGACACTCGATAGCGTCCATGTCTCACAACCATATAGCAAAACAGGAAGTACCAGGACTCTACAGACTTAGACCTTTGTCCTTTTACATCGATATCGGGAGCGCCACACACCCCTTTCCAGCGATCTCGTGACCCCCCATGCTCTCCCAATCCATCTACTGACTTAATAGGAAGAGTCACCAGAGACATGAATGTCACTTCCAAGGTATATTTATCAAAATTACTTTAAATTATATAAATTACCCATTACCATAACATATCTCCCTGCAGGATCAGATATTATGTCGGAGGCTACAAATGAGATGGTTTTATATAATAAGATTCCCACACCTCTAGTTTTCTTTGTAAAGCTGGAGTGAAAAATTTGGCCAGTTGTGAGTCTCCTGTAAAAATACTATCTTGGCATTTAGACCTGTTAGATAAGAAAAAACATTTTTTTTTAAATAGATTATGATTGATACCTTTGATATTACAGCTCACAAAGTTGGTCAGAGAGACACAGCTTCTGAACTTTTAAAGACATTTTGTAATCTTAAGTACAGGCAGTACGCTGTTTCATACCATAGCTCTAATCTTGATTTCTTATTATTGCCAAGTATTATGGCTAAGGAGCCTAATATTATATTGGCACTTACAGTTGTTTGGGTGAAAAGGATAGATAAGATGTAACTGGCTTATCTCTCTAGTTTGCCTCCCCAAGTGAGGGTAAACCGCACTTCATGAAGTCCCAGTCCTCTGACATGCCTAGGGACAAAGGACGTCCAAAATAAAACAAACCCACTGCAGCAGTATAGAAAGGATTAAAATAAAAATTGAGATATCTTATAATAGTACAGTCCAGATGCAATAAACCTGGGGTATAATTAAACATTATAACACTAACACTTAGGAAATAAGACAAAAAGGAAAAAAAAGTGGTCAAAAAGGAAGTAGAATAGTATAGTTATGGCAAATGTTGCATTTCAGATAGACCAAGTAACAAGCAGAATCTTCTTTGCAGTACCAGGACACAGCACGACTCATGTTCATATTCCAGACAGTGTCAGGATCAGTCATTTTAGCTCTTTTTCCACTTCTTCAGGACAGCTAAAGATGTAGAATTGACCATCAGAAAACACTTTCAATTTTGCTGGAAACACGAGGCTGCATGTGATTTCTGCTTTGCGTTAGCGCTGTTTAATGATGTAGAATGCACCTCTTTTAGCAGGTGTTGAAGGGGAGAAGTCTGGCAAAATACTGCAGTTATTTTCAAATATAATCTCCTCTTTCTGTCTGAGACTCTACATTAAATTTTCTTTGAGCCATAGTCTGTCGACTCGAACAATTAGGTTTCTTGGTTTTGAGACATTTGAACCATGTATGGGATAAGCAGCAAAGATCTCAGAATCCAATTTAAGGACCTCTCCAATTATTTTAGAAAATAATTCAGCTATGAATTTCACTATCATGACTTTCAGTTCTGATGTTGTTCCTTCTATATCTATCATCCAACGCTATTTATCCATCTTCGAGCACTTTATATTCGGATACTATCGCAGTTGCTTTTTTGCCAGCAGCAGATGGTGATTGCTCTCCTTCTTCAATCCATCCATTATTCAACCCGCTATATCCTAACCACAGGGTCACGGGGATCTGCTGGAGCAAATCCCAGCCAACACAGGGCACAAGGCAGGAAACAAACCCCGGGCAGTGCGTCAGCCCACCACAGGGCACACACACACACACACCAAGCACGCACTAGGGCCAATTTAGAATTGCTAATCCACCTAACCTGCATGTCTTTGGACTGTGGGAGGAAACCCACGTAGAGACAGGGAGAACATGCAAACTCCACGCAGGGAGGACACGGGAAGAGAACCCAGGTCTCCTAACTGTGAGGCAGCAGCACTACCCACTGCACCACCTTCTTCAATACAAGTCATAAATGTTTGCTTAACATCTTCCAGTTGATCGCCAAGCATTGCTAAAATGTTTTAAAGGTTTACATCAAATTTATTGTTTTAACATACCTTCAGAACTTTTATTTCCTAAAACAGCTTGTCCATTCTGATGTCAATTCTGTCTGTTCTCTTATGTATATCAATTATTTTTTCACCAAGTACAGTTATCATTACCTTCAGCTCAGATAGTTCATCTTGTTGGAGTTGATTCTGGTGACTCATAGGGAGTGTTGGGAATAGCTGACAGTAGGGATAAAGAGGCCTTGTTTGGTTCCAGTATCCTATTTGACATTGGTCGAATTCTCATTGCCCACCTCACTTGTGGTTTTGCTTCCACGATTGTTGCTGGCTGGAGCCGATGCTGCAGCATGAGGTCCTGGCTGATCCTTTCTTTTGCCTGTCTGTTCCAACTTGGTCTGTTGCAGGCCATATTGTGAACTTAAGGCCAGCATAGACTTTGAAACTTTAACAATCTTTTCCTTCTCTTTCTGACCCCTTGGTCTCCTGCCCATGCTTTTAATATGTTTGTAATTAAATCCTGCTGGGTTGACTAAATACAGTATATCTGGGATAAAAAATAAAAAGCTAAATAACACTGCTGCCAGTGGAGCTCTGCCTCAGATGTCCATCTCTCACAACTGATGAAACCAGCTCCTAAATGACATTACATATAAATATGCAACATCTAATTGAGTGTAAAGGTAACAAAAACTAATAAAACTAGTGTAACCAGCCATAATTCAAGATGTTCATAAGAAATGTAATAATTTACTTCATGATGTAGTCACACATAATAAACAAGAATAGCTTGACCACCTTCGGCGCCCAACCCCCAGAATATTACTAAAATCTGTAAATTTACAAAAGAAAAATGACTATTTATTGAGTCAAAATCACAAAATTCTATAAATACATAAAAGAAAAATTAATTATTATTTAACAGAGTAAAAATCATGAAATGAGAATAAAATATTTACTCTCTTACCGATTGGAGTATTCCCATTAAACTCCACTATGCTCGATGAGTATTTATAAGAGACTAAATAAACGATGCATTCGTTTTAACTGGCATTCTTATAGATAAAAAAACTCTTTTTAAAAAAGACTCATTTAAATAACAGGAAAAAAATTACGTGAAAACTAAAGTGGTATGCAATGGGTCATCGTAGCTTGACCTTCAGCTAACTAAATCACCTAAATACAAACATTGGTGTTATGAAGAGATCTTTTTGTTTTAATAGTTTGTTCCTGTGAAAGAAAGTTTACTCGTTTAAAAATAAAAACCACGACTTTCTTGATATTTTAGTTTATAATTTAAAGATGGAATAAGAATCTGCAAATCTATCAACATCACATTAAAGTTTGATAAATTCTGAAAAGAATGATATCAAACATATATATGTAGATTTTAAAATAAGCCCAAGTTAAAGCGTGACAAAATGACATAAAAATGTCACATAAAATCATTGCACTTTTAGGCTTAGGATTTTATATACAGTCATATGAAAAAGTTTTGGAACCCCTCTCATCCTGCATAATAATTTACTGTACTTTCAATAAAAAAGATAACACTGGTATGTCTTTCATTTCCTAGGAACTTCTGGCTAATGGGGTGTTTTCTGAACAAACATTTTTAGTGAAGCAGTATTTAGTTGTATGAAATTAAATCAAATGCGAAAAACTGGCTGTGCAAAAATGTGGGTACCCTTGTAATTTTGCTGATTTGAATGCATGTACTGCGGTGGGTTGGCGCCCTGCACAGGATTTGTTTCTGCCTTGCGCCCTGTGTTGGCTGGGACTGGCTCCAGCAGACCCCCCCTGACCCTGTGTTCAGATTCTGCAGGTTAGAAAATGGATGGATTGATGGATGAATGCATGTCGCTGCTCAGAACTGATTACTAGCAACACCAAATTGGTTGGATTAGCTCGTTAAGCCTTGAACTTCATAGACAGGTGTGTCCAATCATGAGAAAAGGTATTTAAGGTGGTCAATTGCAAGTTGTGCTTCCATTTGACTCTCCTCTGAAGAGTGATAGCATGGGATCCTCAAAGCAACTCTCAAAAGATCTGAAAACAAAGATTGTTTGTATCATGGTTTAGGGGAAGGCTACAGAAAGCTATCTCAGAGGTTTAAACTGTCAGTTTCAACTGTAAGGAATGTAATCAGGAAATGGAAGGCCACAGGCATAGTTGCTGTTAAACCCAGCAGGTCTGGCAAGCCAAGAAAAATGCAGGAGCGGCATATGCACAGGATTGTGAGAATGGTTACAGACAACCCACAGATCACCTCCAAAGATCTGCAAGAACATCTTGCTGCAGATGGTGTATCTGTACATCGTTCTACAATTCAGCGCAATTTGCACAAAGAACATCTGTATGGCAGGGTGATGAAAAAGAAGCCCTTTCTGCACTCACGCCACAAACAGAGTCGCTTGCTGTATGCAAATTCTCATTTAGAAAAGCCAGATACATTTTGGAACAAAGTGCTTTGGACTGATGAGACAAAAATTGAGTTATTTAGCCATAACAAAAAGCGCTTTGCATGGCGGAGGAAGAACACCACATTTCAAGAAAAACACCTGCTACCTACTGTCAAATTTGGTGGAGGTTCCATCATGCTGTGGGGCTCTGTGGTTAGTTCAGGGACTGGGGCCCTTGTTAAAGTTGAGAGTCAGACGAATTCAACCCAATATTAACAAATTCTTCAGGATAATGTTCAAGAATCAGTCACAAAGTTGAAGTTACGCAGGGGCTGGATATTCCAACAAGACAATGACCCAGAACACAGTTTGAAATCTACAAAGACATTCATGCAGAGCAGAAGTACAATGTTCTGGAATGGCTGTCACAGTGCCCTGACTTGAATATCATTGAAAATCTATGGGATGATTTGAAGCAGGCTGTCCATGCTGGGCAGCCATCAAATTTAACTGAACTAGAGAGATTTTGTATGGAAGAATGGTCAAATATACCTACATTGAGAATCCAGACACTCATCAAAGGTTATAGGAGGCATCTAAAGACTGTTATATTTGCAAAACGAGGCTCAACTAAGTATTGATGTCATATCTCTGTTAACGTGCCCAAATTTACGCACCTGTCTAATTTTGTTATGATGCAAATTGCATATTTTCTGTTAATCCAATAAACTTAATGTCACTGCTGAAATACTACTGTTTCCATAAGGCATGTCATATATTAAAAGGAAGTTGCTACTTTGAAAGCTCAGCCAATGATAATAATCCAAAGAATTAAGAGGGGTTCCCAAACTTTTTCATATGACTGTATATACATGTAGAGTAAATTAAAATGTGGGTATTCAATTTAAATGTTTAAAGTCTGAATATTATTGTAATAGAAATGTATTATTGTTCCTCCACTGGTAGAGGTCTATTGTGGGACAGATCACCAGTATCCATCCATCCATCCATTATCCAACCCGATATATCCTAACTACAGGGTCACGGGGGTCTACCAGTAACTAATTAAAAATCAAAAATAACATCATATTCATAATCTCTAACCTTGAAATAGTCTAAAATTATACCTCACATGCTTATGTTTGAAATGTGCCAGTCTTCTGGGAGTGACTCTTAGAGAGCTAGGACCACCAGTAAAGAATCAAATATCAAAAATATGATCATATTCGTTATTAGCAACCTCCAAATAGCATAAAACGACACTCCACATGCCTATATTACTGATCCCCATTGTTTCGAAGTTTTGTGAAAGGAGTAACATCCACCCATTATATTGCATTATGGGGTGAACTCCTGGGGTAGGCTGATGTGGCACAATGTCAAGTCCTTCTGATCTTTTTTTGTGGAATACACCTTTTGGTTTATCATAAGGGTTTAATTTTCTGCACAAAATATGGCCTATTTCAGGTCTAGAAAGCCAAAATTGGGGAGGTGGGGAACCTCAAAAAGCTGAACATCTTGCATTACTAGTCATCAAGATAAGGTGAGTCACATGAGGGATTTTTCTTTTACCGGTGCATCAGGAAGTGCAGAACAAAAAAAGATGGAGGTGATTTCCAAGCATTTGTAAGTAATTCTTACGAACACAACTGGATTGCTACCGCAGACTGACTGGTAGTGCAGATTTGTATACAATGGAGTCTTGGTCACAGGTTAGCCAGATGAGAGTTAAAGGCCTGTCTTGTTAACCCCCCAGTACTGCGCCTGTTATCAAAGGTGTCTTTGTGTGTCCTGTATGTGGTTCTGAATAAGTGAACGGGTGGGCTGTGTTCACTTCCAGGAAAAAACTGCAAGGCCATTAAATTCCAAGAGCAGCCCTGCCCACAAGAGCTTTAAATTCCCAGGATCAACATCTGCCGGCTGCTCTATGTTTTATCAAACAAGAAGGACGTTAACAGACTGCATAAAAAAACTGGCAAACTACAAATTTCAAAGGAGATTTGTGCATGCAGAACAGCCAAGATTTTTAATGATAGTTTAAGTAACTTAGGACTTCACTGATCACAAGCACCAGGCCTGGAAGAAGCTGAATTTCCTGGAGCTACACAAGCTAAGCAGACACATGTGGAAAATACACGTAAACCAATTATTAGGGAGCAGACTAACCTCTTTGGAAGCGAGGTGGTGGTCAGAGGCAGGCATTTCTCATGTCCAAATTAGGACAGGATCCGCTGTAACCCTGTTATAAACGAAGCCATATCATCTTTATGTCATCCTGTGCAAAAGGAATTGTAATTATTTTGGTTCTCATGAGTGTGTGCTCAGCTTGTATGAAGTGACCTAGGAAGGGTGCAATGAATGAGCTTTGATTACTGGAGCTGAACTGGGTAGCCAGTTGAATGTAGAGCATCACCAGACTGGGAGTAGAGTTGAATGTCATGGGGTTGGGGATTTAGAAAAAAAAATATTAATGGTAAAATTCAGAGCGCAGATGAAACAGCATTTGGCACTGCTGGCTCTCTGCTCTTGAAATCGGCATCTGGTTTGTGGTGCAGTCACTTTGTGGAGTTTGCATGTAACCTTTAGCTCAAAAAAAAATCCCCAAGACTCACGTTATGTTACTGATGTTTTGCTTAAACCAGTGTCACGCCAGCTTATGTTTACATTTATTTTTCATGTTTTTTTGTTCATTTTAAATTCTTCATTCATTTTCCATCCATCCATCCATTATCCAACCCGCTAAATCCTAACTACAGGGTCTGCTGGAGCCAATCCCAGCCAACACAGGGCGCAAGGCAGGAAACAAACCCCGGGCAGGGCACACCCAGACACACCAAGCACACACCAAGCACACACTAGAGACGATTTAGGATCATCAATGCGCCTAACCTGCATGTCTTTGGACTGTGGGAGGAAACCGGAGCACCAGGAGGAAACCCACGCAGACACGGGGAGAACATGCAAACTCCTCAAAGGCCGGGTCTCCTAACTGTGAGGCAGCAGCGCTACCCACTGTGCCACCGTGCTGCCCTCATTCATTATCCTTTACATTAATATTGTCATTCATGTTTATTCTTTATATACAGGTAAGCACAGCTTAACCACCACATGTGGTTCTGACCAGGTAGTTGTAAGGTGCTTTGGTTATTAAGCAGATATACAATGTCCTTAAGTACGGCATACACATACAGTATATACAGGACTACACACTGCCTAACATGTCCAAATTCTTGTATTGCAATATAACAGCAACAGTAACAAATAAAAGATAATAAAATATGCAAACAATAATAATACTGTAGTAGTAACATTAAACCAGAAAAGTTTTGATAAGGAGTGAGAGAGTGAAGAGGGGGCTTACCTCTTACTTATCTCTGCTTACCCTTAACGAAGCTGAAGTTTTCTTGCATGCAAAGGTAACTGTAGAGTTCCAAATGCAGTGACAGTGACAGTTTGGACAGGGAAAAAAGTCTTGGGTGACACTCACAATCAAATTATATAAATATTACATTCTTTTGATCCTGAGTTGTTGTTTTGCGTTCGGCACTATTTCTGATATCAATTTTCTTTTTATGTTCAGAAGTAAACAGGGTTACCAGGGTGGTACCCCAGTTTTCGCATTGTTTTGTCTGCCTCTTTACTACCAGTCACATGGGATACAGATAATTATTGCAGTATTAGTCTTTTTCACTTTACAATGCAAATTCCAGTATATTTACACACATTTATTACTTTATTTTTATCATCCAGGTCAATCATTTGTAAAATGATCCAGACAACACATGAAAGAGGCTTGGGGGCAAACGCCCTTATACTTGGAAATTGGCTGCCAAATCGTAGCAAAGATGTGGTTCAAATTTGTACAGATCAGTCCATAACAAAGAACAAACAGTATAGGAAAACATGGCGCTTATAAATGTGGCAGATGGGAAATGATGTCATCAGGCAGGAACCAGAAGTGACGTCCTCGGGCCCGGCACCAAAAGTGACACATGTCATAGAAGGCCAGGACACCTCTGCTGTGAAGGGACAGTGGGAGCCAGTATGGACAGAACACTACCTCCCCCGAAACACTAGATGGCAGCCCCCCTGAGTGGCAGCTGTACCTTGGACTCTTGCAGGGCTTCATGGGAGATGGAGTCCGATACTGCCCTTTTGGGATCCGGGGTGCCACCAGGGTGCGCTGCAGATGTCCCTGAGCCCGTGAGGGCAGCTCTTCCACCACTCCTGGAAGTGCTGCCAGAAGTAGGGCAATGAACACCTGAAGCATCTCTGGGGGCCTTATATAAGGGAACAGTGGACAGTACTCTGTGAGCCAGAGTCAGGTGGAAGGTTGGACGAAGCTTGCTGAGGAGGAGTGGAGGAGAAAGAGAAAGAGATTTATTGTATTGTGTGCTTTTGTGCTTGTGGGACTGAGTTAGGACTGTGGGAAATGGAGAAGGCGTGTCCCATGTGGTGAAGAAAATAAAAACGTCTTTGTTTTTAACAGTATGCCTCTAGCATCTGTCTGTGTAGGGTTGGGTTTCTGGCACGCCCCCTGGAGTTATTACACATGACAGGAACGGGAAGTGACGTCCTTGGGCCCAGCACCGGAAGTGAGGGGCAGGAACCAGAAGTGACGTCCTCAGGCACAGCACCAGAACTGATATCCTTGGAGCCAGAAGTGGCGTCTTGATACCGGAACCGGACCCAAGTGGAATTTCCCGCGATCGGTCTGCTAATGGGAAAGAGCAAGTTTTAATGCACTCTGCCATCCCCTGGCTTGGCGAGGAATTACCGTCTTTTGAGCCTTTTAGCTGCCTCCCATGTGCGCATGTGTGACACTTTGCTTCAGCATGTTCTGAGCCAGATGTGTCATTCTTTTATTAATCATCACACAGCAATGTGCTCTCCCAAATGCTGGCTTTTATTCATCACTGGGACTATAAACAGCCCTGTATCTATTCTGCCTACCATATATACTCATGGATAAGTCATCGCACGGATAAGTTGGGACTTGATTTTAGCGTATAATTTCTGGTATTTTATAATGTCGGTCATATAAGTTGAATGTGGAAAACTTTGATTGATATGCTAACGTCCACCTGAGAGAGTAACCACGGAGCACACTGCCTTTTTTTTCTATGTGGGTGCGGCAATGCGCTGTATCAGTGTGTGCTCCTAACCTCTCACTCTCTCTCTATTGTGCCTATGTGACCACACGGTAATACCTGAACTATTCTGAAGCAACATTTGCACTGATTTGTGTTTTTTGTATCTCACACCCTCATACACCTTTATCGTAAGAGCATTCCTTATCTACGATGGAGCGTTCGATCAGAAGAAAATATGAAGCTGGTTTTAAATTAAACGTCATTGAAGTAGTGAAAGAAATTGGTAACTATGCTGCTGCAATAAAATTCAATGCGTCTGAGAAACTGATGTGAGATTGGAGGAGGCAAGAAGATGTAAAAAAAAAATGTGTCGCATTTTTGAGCAGGCATATAAGTCAGGGTCTGATTTTATAATCTATTGTTGCAGAAATAGCAGTCAATTTTTATTATTTAATAAGGACCAGAAAAACAAAACATAACTTTCGTCAAAACAAAACTTGGATATCCAAAATCATCATTAAAATAATTTACAAGTTTCCAAAATAACCGGATACCGCTACAAAGCACACACTACACAGACTGAGGGACTGTGGGTTTACTCAGCCATTTATAGGGCTGATGGACAGTCCTTTGAAGGTGATGGACAGGTGGCCCTGCCTCTTTGGGAACTTCACACAAAATACAAAAAATATAATAGAAAATACTTAGAGATAGAAACTAAATGTTCAACAATAGTGACGAAGCATACATACTGTAATTATACTGTACATATATTAAACATGAACAAAAGAGTCAAAATAACAAAAAAGACATAAAAAAGTCATCTGCACCCCAGCCAGTGGAGGGACCCTGCCAGAAACATAACATTGGCAGGTGTGATTGCTGTTGTAGTTAAATTCTTCTTTTGCATTGGTAGCCCCAGGTAATTAGACCAGAGTACCAGAACAGAAAAGAGAAAAAGTAGCACTATTTATTCATAATGTCATGCATGGGGTACAGAGCTGCATAAAAATCAGCCAGAAAAGTCTTTTTAAACACACTTTATTACTGAAACAATACTGGAGTCTTTATTAAGCACATATCAAATGTGACAATCTTCTTCAGTTGTTTGACTCCAGCGAAGGGTTCCTCAGAATTAAATGAATTCAAAGGTGTCTTCTTCAATGCTGTCGAGTTGTAAAGAGCCGGGACCACCAGCACCAAGCACTGTCTACGAGAGAGAGAGAAGCCATCTGGGACGTGAACAGGTTACTAGTGAATTAATCAGCTTTAAATCAGCTTTTCTGTTACTGTGTGATAGGAGACTTGAGCCTATCCATAGCTTATCCTCCTTTTCTAAAACTGCTAACTGTCTGAAAGTGTGTTTTCTCTGTGATTGAATCAGTTTTAAAAAGCAGAAGTGCAGGCTGATCTCTCACAATAGATTAACTTAAGGTTTCCATTTGTTCCCAAAATACAAGTAAATTAAAAACAGTGTGACGAAACTATTTCAATATATCCTTGACAATAAGCAGCTCATCTTGCATTCAATCCACTTTCTACCAGGTGGCTCTCTGTCTTAGTATGTTGATTTGGTCTGTGATCCGGTGTGGTCTCTTCTCCAGCACAGCAGGTGGCAAGACACCAGCATGGCGTCTGCAAGAATGGAGCAGCAGAGAGACATTTTTCCTCCTCTCATCCCTTAATGTAAGTCCAGCTTTATTGTCCTTGACATGCCTCATGGACTTGTGAGAGTGACAATGATTCAGGTCTTCCGCACAACACACAAAGTCTAGTTTCTGGTCCACACAGATCTTTTCATGTTCCTCTATCTCAGTCACCAGCCTACATTGCACCCATGACATTTCATCTCAGCTCTCCCACGAGGCAGGGATTTGAGTTTAAAGTGTAACATGACATCCTCCTTTCTACTTCTCAATAACATTTTTTTCAGTGTTATAGGCCACTGCCGTTGTCTACCTACATTTATTTCTAATTCACAGAAGAACACATACAATTTTACAAGGGTTATATTCTCAGCCTGGCCACCATCATTAAAGGCTGAACTTTGTCTGCAAGAACCAGCACCTCATCTGAAGATCTTTCTTGCATTGTGCACATGCAGAATGAGCTCATGCTTCCTGCGTCATTGGAATGCAAAAATTAAATAACCTAAACTTCACAAAGCTGCTTAATCCAGTTCATGGTCACTGAGGACAGACCCTAAAACTAGCAACATCAGGCACATGGCAGGAACCAACCTGAACAGGCCACAGGTCCATCACAGGTATGCTATTCTGTTTTTTTTCCATATTCTTTATTCATGCCCCAGATTATAAATCTGAGGTTAGTTTTCTGTTTAAAAATGTATCTGAATTTAGAACAAATCACAGTACAGAAACTGGGCTAGTTAAAGTAGTAAATGACTTGTGGGTAAATACAGACAGAGGCCGTTTATCTGTTCTCATCCTTTTAGATCTGAGTGCAGCATTTGACACCATTGATCACAATATTCTTATGAATCGCCTTAGTCAATGGGTGGGCCTCTCTGGCAGTGTCTTAAATTGGTTTGAGTCTTACTTAACAGGTAGAACATTTTTTGTTAGTTGTGGTAATTATACTTTAAATATACATGGTATTCTATATGGGGTTCCACAAGAATCTATCCTGGGTCCACTGCTCTTTTTGATTTATATGCTTCCATTAGGTCAGATTATCTTGGGGCATAATGTGAGCTACCACAGCTATGCTGATGACACACAACTGTATTTATCAATATCGCCTGATGACCCCAACTTTCTTGTTTAACCGACCCAATGTCTCACTTGTGTTTCCAAAAGGATGAGTAGTAATTTTTTCTAACTAAATAAGGAGAAATCAAAAATATTAGTGATTGGTAAAAATGGATATAATTAGGGTATTAGAAATAAACATGATCAATTAGGCTTAAAAGTCAAGACAGAGGTAAAGAATTTAGGGGTAATTATTGACTCTGACCTAAATTTTAAATCACATATTAATCAGATTACTAGGACAGCATTTTTTCACTTAAGAAATATAGAAAAAGTTAGATCCCTTATAACGTTGCAAGATGCTGAAAAATTAGTTCACGCTTTCATTTTTAGTTGACTAGATTACTGTAATGCACTTCTCTCGGGATCACCCAAAGAAGACATCAATCGATTACAACAAGTGCAGAGCGTAACTGCCAGAATAGTTAACCGATAGAAATTCGCCAGGCTAATACAGTGGAGCACTTTAAAAAACTGATAAAAACTCATTACTTTAACATGGCTTTTTCAAAGCTTCATTTTAGTGTAACCCTGATATTCTGTATATGCATTTAATTATCTTTTTTTTTTCATGGCTCTGTAATCCGTAGTAATCCCTACTTTCTCTGCTGTTCTTTTTCCCGGTTCTTCTGTGCTGCTGTTCTGTGCCATGTGACGATGCTGGTTCGCTGCATGCTCCCATCTTGCTTTCGGGAGCCCTTGAATCCGACACTGTCGGTAGTGTCACTGATGAGCTTGACAGTGAGGCATAACAAAAGGAGCAAGAAGATAGTGTAAAAAGGTGTCAAGTGCTTTTATTGAAAACAATCAACAAAAGCAAAGTGTCCAAATAAATAAAGTGCAGTGCTTTCCAAATCCTTCAATAAATAAATAATCCCATAAAATTGAAACATGGAGGTAAAAACCAATAAAGAGAAAAAACAACAATCCTTTAAAATGAGGTTAAAACAATGCTGGAAGCAGTCTCTTTAAAAAATAATCCACAAAGCCCAGTGACTTCTTTACCTTGCTTCTCTGATCTGGGCCCCGCAACAGGAGAGTTGCCCTACCAGCAGCTGCCTTTCTTTCCGCTCCACTGGTCTGGAAGCCTACCAATTCCTGGCTTCGGTCGCGCACTCTCCAGAATGACACTTTGCTTCCCTAGCACTCAGGATACACACATCAGGGAATTCACCGCCCAAGCCTCCCGACTCCCGCTGCCTTATCGGCCTTACGCAGCCAGCCATCCTACTTCTGGTCACTCCAGCTCCGTGATCGCTCAGCTGGAGCGACAGCTTCCTTCTGCCCCACTAAATGTCAGCCAAACACCCTTCTCGGGGCTCACCTTCCAGCTGCCTGCCTGCAAGCCTTCGCTCACTCGCTCGCCCCGGCTCTCTAAACATTGCTTCCTGCTTTCTTCCTCACTCCACAACCTCTCTCTTTCTTTTCTTTTACTCCCTTCCTTTTGTTTTCCCCTTTAGCTGCCCGTGCTTCTATTTATGAAGTGGACATGGCAGCTGTAGCAATCAGCAGCTCCTGGGAACAATTACGGATGTGGATGGTTTCTCACCTCTTTATTTAGGTGAGAAATGCCCACACCACGAACTCCTCAGGAACTGCTTCAGCCACACACCACCACACCCCCTCACTAAGCCATGAGTGCAGTGATTATTTATTTAAAATTGGCCTCTAGACGTGAGCTGTGGACCCGCTATACCACATGCCACCACCACCTGATCAAAGCACCGTGCCCTCCCTACACTGATGGATTGAAGGCCAGAAGTCCACATGACTGTCATCATCTAATTCTTCCACATGAAGCCTGAAAACCATGAGGACTGATTAAGGTCATTTATGTTAGGTAGAATGCCTGGAGGGGACTGGGTGGTCTTGTGGCCTCGGAACCCCTGCAGATTTAGTTTTTTTGTCCAGCTCCAGTGTTTTTTTTTTTTTTTTCTATTCTCCCCGACTATCGGACCTTACTTTATTCTTTGTTAATTAGTATTGCCTATATTTTTTCTTTTTTCTTTCTTCATCTTGTAAAGCACTTTGAGCAACATCATTTGTATGAAAACATGCTATATAAATAAATGTTGTTGTTGTTGTTGAAATAGTTTCATTGAAGAAAACATACACAGACATAGAGAATAATGGACATTCCATCGGGACAGCGCATGGCTGGATCTTTAAGCAATAGTGCTTACCACAGCACCACCTACTGGTAAAAGTAAGTTTATAAAATTAATGGATGGTGTCATAATCTACAGAATATTTGGTATATTTTGGGAGATTGGTTTTGTTTTGTCTTCTTGAAATTAATTTAATTTTGATATTTATATTTTCAGATTTGTCTATCATTTATGGCAGGGGTCCACAATCACAGTCCCAGATAGCCACAGTGGCTGAAGGTTTTTGTTCTGACCCGGTTGCTTAATCAGAAAGCAATTCTTGCCAATAATTTAATTTCATGGCTTGTTAGTGCTTTAACTCTGCTATGTTGGGTAATTCTCATATCCTGGATTTTCTTTCCCTTTCTAAGGAGATCATCCAAATGATTTTTGAAGGCTGAAATGGATGAGTAATTCTCAGTCCTTCACTTTTTTCTCTTCACTTTCCTTCCAAGTATTTAATTAAACCCAATAGTGCATGATAAATACACACAGGTGGAAATTGTAACAAGCTAAATGGAGAAAAGCTGGTCTCTTTTGTCATTTGCAAGTGGTTGCTAATTAGGAGCAATTTAAAACCAAAAATACAGGTGTTTAAAACTAAAATAAGCAATAAGGGTTCAAAATCTTAACGAGCGAGACAACTAAAGTGAAGCAGAAGTGTTAATTGAGCAATAAGTGCTTCTTATTAAGCAATTGGGTTGGAGTAAAAACCTGCAGCCCTCCAGGACCATGATTGAAGACCCCGGATTGATGGAGTCACCCTGTTGGAATGTCACATTTGTAGCTAAGTTATCTTCTGTTGCAATCGCGTCAGTAAGCATGTGTCAATTAGTCATGTTCTGAGGCTTCAGCAGTTTCTCATCTGAACTTTAAATAACATGAAAGAAAAGACTTAAAAACAGTTCAGAGTTCTCCCAGCATGGAGTTTACCTGATCTCCCAGTGCCTGCATGGGTTTCCTCTGCATAATCTGATTTCCT
The DNA here is from genome assembly GCF_016835505.1 of Polypterus senegalus. NCBI lineage: Eukaryota > Metazoa > Chordata > Cladistia > Polypteriformes > Polypteridae > Polypterus > Polypterus senegalus. Next base: position 38,625,347 of record NC_053159.1, read on the forward strand.
CGCAACGTCCAAAGACATGTATGTTAGGTGAATTGGTGATACCACATTGGCCCTAGTGTGTGTGTGCGTCTGTGTGTGTGTGTGTGTGTGCGTCTGTGTGCGTCTGTGTGTGTGTGTCTTCACCCTGTGTTAGACTGGCACCTTGTCCAGCGTTTGTTCCTAGCTTGCACCCTGCCCTACCTGGGATGGGCTACAACACCTCCCATGACCCTTGTCTGGATTCAGCAATTAGAAAATGACATGACTTAAAAACAGTGTGAAATTACAGAAGAATTTCAGTTTTAGTTGGTCCTGTTCATGAACGTTACTCAGTCATTTTGAGCCCAGCCTGTTGTACCATTTCTCATTCCTGGTTTAGCAGTTCTATCAATCTCTCAGTTCTCTATCCATCACACACTATCAGGCAGATGTTGGGGACGGACAGACACATGAAATGCATGCAATGAATTGGCTATGTGAGCTTCATGACATGCATGATGTCATCCAACTAGACCAGACTAAGAAGTAACATTTGTTACGAGGTTATTTGTATTTTTCTTTTTAAATACTTTAATTTTGGGCTTGTAGAAGGGATATCCTCAATAAAGTCAATTCCAGAGAGAGTGGTCTCCCCCTAGATTTCCTGGCTCATGTTTTTCATAAAGCAGCTGCCATTCCCGAACATTGTACATGTTAAATTAAATATCTCAGACTTGTTCAACCAAGTTTGCACAAGTCATTACACATGCCTCACGCTGGGGATCATGTTAAGGTATGTCATTTTAACCTTAGTAATTTTGTACTTAACTACTGTAGCCCTGTAATTTGTCTTATGTCGTGTCGATATGAATTCTTTCTTTTTTTTTTTTCTTTTGCATATCTTGTTAAGTCAGAAACACTCAGTGCCTCGTGAGGGTAAAAAGAGGCTCAATGGAGTCTCCTAAAAATCTCAAGGGGCTGAGCAATGCCTGGACAGGATTCTGGAAGTGGGCTCACTTTGTCAGTGGAATGGCATGGTATGCAGCCCCCATTACTCTTTTCAAGGAGCCATGTGCGGAGTTTGACAGACAAACAATAAAAGACTTTTGCTTCTTATGCTGCACTGCTGCATATTCAAATCACAACCCTAACAAATATTGCAAACGGTTTTTAATATACATTTACAATATGAAGCAAGTGTTACTTGCAATACTTGCATTAACACATTAGAAAGTTCTTCTTCTTCTTCTTTCGGCTGTTCCCATTAGGGGTCGCCACATTAGAAAATTCAAAATTACAAACGGGTAATTAAAAAACAGAAAGTGTTGCTTATTTATGTGAATTTCCCCTTGGGATTAATAAAGTATCTATCTATCTATCTATCTATCTATCTATCTATCTATCTATCTATCTATCTATCTATCTATCTATTTAAGTTTATTTCTGTATGTATTGTAATGGAAGCTTTTTTTTCAAGAAGGTAGAAAATGTACACATACGTAGTGTAACATTCTGCTGCATTCAGGTGGTTAATTAACCGATTTAAAAGTTTTCAAAGTTTGTGCATTTTCAATTATTTATTTGCTTCATCAAAGTGATGTATATTATATTTTTGGTTTTTAAATATTTTGTCACAGTGGTACGTGTGACGTGTAAAGGGGTTTGCTCAGACTACCACCACCACACCGCTGTTTGTACTGGCAGGCACGAGTGCCGGGCGCATGCTCTACCGTTTCAATTGCTTGTGATGACTACTGAGGATCTGCTTGCCAACAGGAGTGGCTGTCACGCAAAAAGAGAAAAATGCTGAATGCAAAATCTACAGGTTGAAAGCTAAATCTGAAACAGTAAACTCATCTGTGATAGAAAGTGAGCAGAATGTTTCTCTGCCTCTTTTGAAGACTGGCGACATACAAGGTAGAGAGGCTTAGGGCATGTCAGATTATAGTATTTGTCGATCCATCCATCCTCTAAACCACGGCTCTCAAACTCCAGGCCTGGAGAGCCGCAGTGGGTGCAGGTTTTCCTTCTAACCCTTTTCCTAATCAGTGTCCAGTTTTCACTGCTAATTAACCTCTTTTCCCTCTATTTTAATAGCCCTGTTTTTAAGGATTAAGTCTTCTGAATTGATTATTTTCTTCATTAAATGACAACCAAACAGAAATGAGACATGAAACAAGCCAACAGATGACCAGCTAAACTGGGATTTCAAACTCCAACCAGTTCCTTAATGAGAAGCTGATTCATGCTGTTAATTAAACCCATTCAATTACATGGCTTGTTGCTGCTCTCTTTCTGCCACAGCATACATTTCCAGAACTGTTGATATTCTGTTTTTTTCTAAGAGCTCCTAAAATGTTTGGGTAACCTGAGGGATCAACCTTACTGAGACCTTCATCTTTATTTTCAGATTTTGTTTGATGGGTACAGGTGAGCTCGTCACGTCCTGCTTCTTTTATGTCTCATTACTGTCCGGCTGCTAATTAAGGAAAAAAAAACAAAGGGGCCTGAGTCAAGCTAATTAAAGCTAAGGCTAAAGAAGTTAAATTAGCATCAAAAACTGGTTACTAATTAAGAAAATGGTTAGAATGAAAACCTGCAGCCACTGCGGCCCTCCAGGACTGGAGTTCGACACCCCTGCTCTAAACCCTTGTACCAGGGAAGGGTCACAAGGCAGATGGAGCCTATCTAAGCAAGCAACAGGCATAGGAAGGAACAAGCCCTGGACTGGGCACCAGCACATTGCAGGGTGAACACACACACTGAGGAGTGGAGCAAACCTACTTGGACCCACATGCAAGTGGCACGCTGGGAGCACCTGGAAATTGAACCCCAGTCTGTGAGGCAGCAGTACGACCACAGAATCACAGCACCATACTTGCAGTAGTTGTGGCCTTAACAGGTTGAGGAAGCAGGACCCTTTATTCGAGATATTTAAGTTACAGTGCATCTTTTGAGGGAGGCAGGCACCCCTGGCCATGTTTTAAACTTTGCCCATGTAAGGAGGCCCCAGGAGCTCTAGAGCTGCAGACGTGATGGACTCCCTGGACAGTATCCCAATGTTAGACTGAAATCATACTGGATGAACTGGATACAAAAAAAAGCTAAACTGTCATTGTCTAAGGGTATTGTGTGGCTTGGGAATGCAGTGGCTACTGGCCTAGCTTTGAACCCTGTCAAAGTCACTGTTCACACTGATTTCACTCCTACGTGTCAAAGATATGTGTATGAGGTTTGTGGACAACTCTACACTGGCACCCATTGAAGTAATGGCCTGGCACTAGAACATTTTATTAGCATATCAGCACTGGCACCTATATGTGAATCTTTATAGGGCATGAAAAACAGCCAGGATGCCCTCAACTGGGAAGAACCGGGGGAGATGGCATACCCAGGACATTGAGTTCTCTGACCACTAGATGGAAGCGCCACCACGGATTCCCACGAAGCACCATGGAAATTAGAGTTCTTCGACTCTGCCCTGTTGGGTCCCATAGGTGCTATGGATACCATAAAAGGAGCTGCCTGCCACTGTTTCGGGAGCCAGAGCTGGGGGGAAGGAGGACGAAGCATGCAGAGAGGAGTGAAGGAGGCAGTGACAGGAAGAGACAGAGAGAGAGACAGACTTGCTGTGTGCTATTGTGCTTATTTGTACTTGTGGCTGTGGCATGGGAAGAGTTTCCCATAATAAAAACTCTTGTTAATTTTATACTTGTGTCCAAGCCTGTTGCGTCGGGTTTGGGGAGCAGGAATACTGCCTATAGCCCACAAGGGTAACTCCCCCACACTTTTAGTGTATAGTTACAATTGCAGTTTCACCATTCATGTACCTTTTAGGGAATCTTCATGGGGGAAGCCCTCACCCCCTGCTATTCGACTGAGTGTTGATGCATCCTGGTGCTCAGTTCTTCATAGGGCCCTCTTCCCAATCACTCCTTGATCAACTGTCACTGTATCACAATGATCAAAGTTTCACCATACTGGTGCCTTTTCTTAGCATACAGTACCAGCACAATTTTGAAAATCTTTACGGGGGAACACTTCGGCTCTGTGATCAACAGCAAGCATATCGCAACATCTTGATGTTTAACCGTACTGACACCTTTTCCGATTGATTCTTGATGTATCCCAATGCTCATAGTTTCACTGCACTGTTGATTTTTGTTGGCATGCTGGTGAGTATGTGGTGTTATGGGACCACAGCTCGTTGAGAAAAGGCCATTCATTTTAATAAATAATCACCGCACCCGAGGCGGCTTCGTGAGGGGGGCGTTGTTGTAGCGAGCCGCGGGGCAGTCGTCGATGTGGGCGTTTCTCACCGTGTGCACAGGTGAGGAACTGCCCACATTCGTGATCGCTCCCGTGGCTAATGCTACAGCTGTGATGGCCCCTCACGGTTTTAAAAAGAAGCGCGAGTCGGTTGTGGGGGAGGTGTAAAAAAAAAAAGGAGATGAGGACGGAGGTTACAGGGAGCGAGGAAGCAGGCGGTGCGTGAGTGTGGTGAGCGCGCGATCGAGCGCTCATGGGCAGCTGCAAGGAAGCTGGGTGTTAGGCCGACACCCAGGCGCTTGAGTTGAGGTTGCTCCCGCTGAGCGACCATGTAGCGGGAGTGATCAGGTGAAAGCGACGGGCCGCAGAGAAGCCGCGGAAAGGCAGCGGAAGTCGGGAGGCTTGGTGGTGGAGTCCCCAACGTGGGCGACCTGGCCGTTGGTGGAAACCAAGTTCTCCGAGGCTGGGATGAGTGCTATACCGGAGCCAGGGATCGGGAGGTCTCCAGTCTCGTGAAAGTGTAGAGGAGGGCAGCTGCCTAGAGCGTCTTGCCTGCTGCTTGGCCCAAACGGGATAAGCAGGTGAGACGCTAATAAACGATGCACCGGATTTGTTGTTTTTAAGACTGCTTCCTAGAGAAGATTTTAACCTCTGGTTTTAAGGATTGTTTTTTTCTATTTATTGGTTTTACTCCCACGTTCTTTTATGGATTATTTATTGACTCTTTGAATGAACTGCACTATTTATTTGAACACTTGTTTTGTTGGTTTTTAAATAAAAGCACTACTCATTTTTGCACCACCCCTTGCTCAAGTGTTTATTTGCCTCCACTGACTAGCTCACTCGGTAACATTATCGACGGTGTTGGGTTCAAGGGTTCCCAAAATCAGATGGGAGTGTGGAGCCAGAACCGACATCGTCACAGAGTACCCCTGTGTTTTAATAAAATCGTCCCCCTGCTCTTCAATCGAGTGATTGAAGCTTCAATTTACCGCGCTCCTCGATCAACTATAATTTTATTGTGATGATCAAAGTTTTAGTGTACCATCCCCTTTTCTTAGCGTTCCAGTAAGTACCAGTACTTTTTAGTGAATCTTCACAGAGTGACATCCCCTTCTGTGAACAACTGCTAGTGTATCATGAGGTTCGAAGTCTCACTGTATTGGCACCTTTTAATAAATCTTCCCTGTGGAAGCCTCTGAACTGCTGTTTAATCAAGTTTTGACACATTCTGCTGCTAGAAGCATCACAGGGGACTTTAAAGTCTTTGATTGAATTCCATTGTATTGCCATAAAAATAGTACTGCCAGTGATTTAGTTCCAGACTCATTCCTGCCTTGTCTCTGATATGCTGTGCCCCTCAGCAGCTCTGAACTGAATTATGCAGGTTTCAGAATAAGAATTTAAGAATTTAAATGTATGCATGAGCCACGTTTCAAATTAAGGATGGCAGGACTTTATCATCTGTCCTCTTTCTGGCCCATTATTTTTAAGAGATCTGGGTAACCCATCATAGCAATTATGCGTGAAAGAACTGAAGAAAGGAAAAAATCTTCACCTTTCTTACAGACACTTATGTGTAGATTCATATACTGTGTTTTGCTGAAATTATTTCTGTTCTGGGCAAAGAAAGCCTCAATTGAGGAGACTCTGGAATTCCTGGCTGGATGCCATGTGACATATTATTCTTTTATTACTTTTGCTGACCTGAGGGTATTTCTTTAAAGAGAGGAGTTATTAACAGAAGGAGGCAGTTGAGGCACAGGCGGAGACATGCATTTTGAAAGTGTTCACGCTCTGCACATTGGTGTCGGTGAGATTGTGTTCATCACAACATGCGTGATGGCAAAGACTTTACTGATTTCCACTTAAAATTGTTTGTCATAATGCGCCTTCTCATTGATGCCAACGCATTGTGTGCACTTCAGGTCCTTTAAAGACATCAACGAAGATTCTTTCATTAATTTACTGTGATTTGCTTGCTCACATCTATCACAACAATTCTGTCATATTTGGGTGGTTAGCATCCATGCATAAGAGTCTACCAAAGTAATCTTGTTTTTAGTTTTGTCTAAAACAAATAAAAATCATTTTCTTTTATTATATCTTTTACTTTTTTTACTTTACATCATATGTATAACATGAACATGGATGACAAACAAACAAATCAACCAATTTTGCATGGTGTAAAATTCATACGTGTTCAGTGACTTAGTTAACTTACTTGAAAGTTGGAGCAGTTTGTATGTTTTTAGTTTTTCCATTGTGAGTGCTGCAGAGAGCGATTCCTTACCGGAATGTGGCACCACAATAAAAGAGAACAGAAGGACAGGATCTCTGACCAGGTAGGAATGTGAATCCTTACCCGGCAGGAAGACCAATACACTGAAAGGACTGGGGGAAACAACAGCATGTGGCTACTGTATTCCCTGATAGGATAGGGGACACTGTGCCTGGGATTCGGGTCCTCTTTGGATACTCACAAGGCATGATGGGAGTTGGAGTCCCAGAGTACAACCCTGTTGGGTTCTGTGGGTGCCACCAGGAACTGCTGGAGGAAGATATGGTCACTACTTTGTGGGACTTCTGTTAGACCAGAGCCAGTACCTGGAAGTACTCCCAGGTCAAATATAAAAGCAGCCGTGTCACCTTGTCCAGAGAGTCAGCATTGGAGGCAGAGGACTAAAGCCCTTGGAATGAGTGGAAGAAGAGAAGAAGAATTCTGTACAACTGTGTCCTGTCTTTGACTCTGTGGCTATGCTTAACCATCAATTGAAGTATGTGAGCAATACAACAGACATAATTTGAATGCATGGTTATATCGAGTTCGATTGTGTCTGGAGTCTGGGGCTTAGTCAGTTATCACATTTTGTTTATTTAATATTTTTGTAACAGTGTGTCATATTAAAAAATAAGAGTGATAATAGACTTCAATTAGATATCTTAGTAGAGTACATTAAAAACATATTTTGACAGCACTTAACAGTGCTATGTAGTTAAAAATGGAGCCAAGTAGGCTTGTGGTAGGTCAATAGGTTACACTGAAAGCAGATTCAAGTGATCTAAAATGGTAATAGTTAATTGATAGCTGTTTGTTGTGGAGAATACTGGTGCCGAAATTTAAGAATAAGGGGGATGTGCAGGACTGTAATAACTACAGGGGGATAAAATTGATGAGCCATAGCATGAAGTTATGGGAAAGAGTAGTGGAAGCTAGGTTAAGAAATGAGGTGATGATTAGTGAGCAGCAGTATGGTTTAATGCCAAGAAAGAGCACCACAGAAGCGATGCTTGCTCTGAGGGTGTTGATGGAGAAGTATAGAGAAGGCCAGAAAGAGTTGCATTGCATCTTTGTGGACCTGGAGGAAGTATATGACAGGGTGCCTCGAGAGGAGTTGTGGTATTCTATGAGGAAGTTGGGAGTGGCAGAGAAGTATGTAAGAGTTTTATTACAGGATATGTAGGAGTGAAGTGCGACAGTGGTGTGGTCTGTGGTAGGAGTGACAGATGCATTCAAGGTGGAGGTGGGATTTCATCAGAGATCGGCTCTGAGCCCTTTCTTATTTGCAATGGTGATGGACAAGTTGACAGACAAGATTAGACATGAGTCCCCTTGGACTATGATGTTTGCTGATGACATTGTGATCTGTAACAATAGTAGGGAGCAGGTTGAGGAGACCCTGGAGAGATGAAGATATGCTCTAGAGAGGAGAGGAATGAAGGTCAGTAGGAACAAAACAGAATACATGTGTATAAATGAGAGGGAGGTCAGTAGAATGGTGATATCTATCTATCTATCTATCTATCTATCTATCTATCGCAGCTGTGAGGTTGTTTTCAGTATACTGTAACATAAATACTAAGTACATATTTATTTTCTCCATGCTTACATAATTCCCATGCTCATACATTAATTTCTAGATAAGTGACTTTTTCCCCTTTCTTTTACGGTGATTTTACCTGGGGCATCATTTATAAAACTGCATGGATCAATAGTGAAAATATGCACACACTAATAAAACAGGAAAATGTATACATCAAAAAAAATAAAAATGCAGATTTACAAAACCTGCTGTACTCATATTTGTACGCAATTCACCTTTTTAAATCACAACCTCCTTTTAAATATGTGTTTGTGAACACATCTCGATGCTAATCAGCCTCATACATATGTAATCACGATGCTAAAGATGTTCATTGGCTGGTAGGGCAGCCTCCCTCCTGAGATGTAGAGACCCTGCCACCTGCATCCAAGAGCATCTGGTTCAGTGCAGCATTATAGCACCTTTCCTCTGCATTCTTGGGATCTGGGTAAGGTGTATGGTGCCAGTGTCTGAGTGGGTAGTTGCTATTGCCTGGCCCAATACAATGTCATGATTCCTATAACAAATAGTATAGGACATGTGAAAAACTGAGGTCTGCAAAACTATTTTGCCTCAAAATAAATGAATCATGAGTTGACCAAGGCCACAGAAACATGATGCCTCAGTATCCAGCAAGGTAATAGGGACTTATGAAAGAAGTTCATTCTGAGTTATCATGTCTGATGGAAATGCTGAGAGCAAGATGTGAGTTTCACTGCTAAAACATGTGTCTTCAGATACAATAATTTGGAGTTATCAATGATTTAGTTGTAGAGACTGCAAGTTATTGTGCATAAGTAACCCTACTAGGTAGCTTAACCACCCCAAGGGACACTGTTCAAAGCCAGAAATGCCCAAAAAGAGCATACAGTAGTCCAGGACCAAGAGGGGCACCCATGCAGACACAGGGAAAACATACTAACTTCACGCAAGAAGTACCCAGGACATGAATAACAAAAATAGTAAAAAAATATAAGCCATACAACCAGATCATGAGAGGCTCTAGAAATGTAACACAGAGCAATGCATGGACAAATGCCAGGTTGTTGAACTGTCATTTGTACATCAAAGTGGGCCTCAAGAAAGTGGGATGTAATTGTCATTGCCAAGCAACTGTAATGTACTTTGTCTACTTGCTATATGTCACAAGTACAATGGGATACTTATCCATGCTTGTCCTCTATGTCTACACAAGGTACTTTCACTCAGGCTGAGTGCTAATTCATAATGTCTGAACAATTTCAAAATGAGTGAATGCACTTTGATACTCTGCTCTCCTTCAGTCTTGCACTGTAATATTTACAGTTTTTTACGATTGCTTAGGCACGATTTTAAAAACAAAGCTCATTTTGTCAAAACCCTACACACAATTCACACATCTACACACACAAGTAGCAGAATATCTTAGATCTTTTGCAAAATGAAACACTTAATTCAAAACTGTACAATAATTTACCAAAAACCCATTTTGGTACCCTATGGCGCACACATGGTTCATACAGTCGGATTCTGTTTGAACCAATTACACACTGCTGTGCTCAATCTGAAACACTTGTAACATTTCTATCTTTCTAATGATACAGTTCTGGTTTGATTTTTTTCTCTTTTTTGAGATATTGATAAAGAACATGAATATATTGACCAAACACAACACACGAGACAAGTACTGCACCTTGATGAACATATTTATTTCTTTTCATGTAATCAAGTCAGTCAATACTGAACATTTGAACAAAACATTCCTACGTAACAAAACATTTTTCCAGTTTCCATATGGTATTACTAAACATACCATTGTAATGTAAGCTTACAATAATACTGTAACAAATTACATATCCAGTTCAGTACAGAATAAAAATAAAAAATAAAAACCTAAACATCTCTCCGCCTAGCTGGATCTGGCCACAGGGCCTCGTCAACATCACAGGCTATATTTTCATTTGCAAGGCAACGTGGAAAGAATCTTTTGGAGTGACGAATCCACCCTTGTATGGATGCTGCTTCAATTTGATCACATGCTTCCTCCATAGCTTGAATGAGGGCCATCTGGACATAGGGCCGGAGATCATTATTGGCCAAAACGAAGTTTATGATCTCTCTTTCTTGCTCCTGTGCGAATATAGGGCGCCTCCCTCCTTGGTGTTCTCGTCGTTCAATCCTATGTTGGGCAAACAAAATACATGTAGCTTACTGTAAAATGAAACATGAATACATACCAAAACGGTTGATATAGTACATGCAGTAAGCTATGGATTTTCTGTTGACAGAAGTTTCTCACCTGTGCTCTTGACGAAATGTCCGAACTATTGATGCCACTGTGTTCCTGCTTAGGTTAGGCTGTACTCTCAGTTCAGCCTCCCTCAGTGTTAGTCTGTGGTTTATTACATGGTCCACAATTGTAGCATGAATTTCGTTACACAGATTTGGTTGTCTCCTTCTTTGTGCATGTCCTACCCCTCCTCTAGGTCTTACTCTCCCTCTTCCTCTTCCCCTACCTTGGCCTCTTCCTCCACCTTGTTCTCTCCGGATTCCCCCTCTCATCCGTACTCTTCCTCTTCTTCCGACACTGTCCATTTTTGTTGAAGACAGGTGAACTTGCCTGTTGCCTTTTTATAGTGCTTAAACACCTGATTGGTGTGTCTACAATTAAGCAAACAAGTGTTTGCACACCTGATGACTGTGTTGAACCAATTGGCTGGTTGGTGCGGTAATTTGACAGTCAGTGCTTTGGTATTGCAAGGAAGTGACATCATGATAGACATTACACACTTTTTGTGTGTAATGTATGTTAAGTGTGTTTAGTGTTTTGCAAATCACTGTGTGCTATGTTTTGCAAAAAGTGTGAAGCTGAAAATGTGCTTACAGTTGTGCAAATCTAAGCCGGTGTTTTGCTCCTTGAGTATGAGGATTTGTTAATTGTGAGAAAGTTTTAATTTTAGTGTCCAAGCAATTGAAAAAAACTGTAAATAGAACAAGTGTGCCTAGTTTCCCTTTGTGACATTTTCCTCCAGTGATGCTCTTACTAAAGTAAGGTCTTCTCTTTATGCCAGTGATCAATCAACAAACCTGGACCCAGAAGAGCACTTAATCTCTTTGGTGTTAACTCTGAGTGAGTCTCAGGCTCAGAATTATATTTACAGTAATTATGGTTAACCATGTAATGATACATTTTATAGTTTTAAGCACAAATAACTGTATTCTGCTGCCACCTGGTAGATAATATATTTTTATTAAAAAAATAAAAAAAACATGAATAATCATGAATATGTCTGCATTCTACCAATTTATGTTACTCATCAATAGTCACAAGTGGGGTGGCACAATGGCAAACGATAAGCTGTAAAGGCAGTTTTAGAACAAACTGAATCTGTGTTATTGCTCAAATTACGCAAAAGTGATGACAATATGAGTTGTTCATCAGATGTTGGCACAGAAACTGAAACTGATGCTTGATATGGTACTGAATGAACAAACTGCTGTGATACGCCCAGTGAATTTGGTCGCATGAAGCTTCAGCGTGGTGCAGTAGCTGCATGAAAAAAAATAATTGTGATCAAGTGCAAGAACAAGAAAGACGGTGGCTCCATAACCACTTTTCACAATGTGGCAACTGTCAATGTCCCTGTCAGGCAAAATGTGGATGTCTTTAAGCCATGTACAGTGGTAGTCTACAATAACACAAGGGGCATGTCGATCGTGAGGATCAGGCACTGATATTCTATCCCCTCATATGCAAGCAACAGAAAAACAAAATTGCGATATCGGGCTGTGTGTTAGTGACTGTCTCAAAACACGTCACATGAAAGACCTGTATTAAATTTCCATCAGTACGGCAGTGGACACTAGGCATCCCCTTCCTACATTGTTCATGTTGACGTTTTGGTATTTAGATTGTGATGTGCAAGTCCCCCTCTTGCACCCCAAAACACGAGTCTGAGTCTCAGTACTTTGGCAAAACCAGCTTTATTCAGTTTGAAACAGGAACAGCTCTCAACACTCTCCTATACACAGACACAGCAATCAGACAGGGTCGGGCCAAGTAATACTTTTATTTTATATATATAAATTTTATTGATTTTATTGAAATCACACAACATTCCATACAAATAGATTCATTTTACAAAAATAGGATTAAACACAAATCAACCCCCACCCCTGAGATAGAGAGCATGGGCAGCAGAATAAAACTTAAAGCTAGTAAAAAATAAGTAAATAGATGAATTAATAAGTGAATAAAGATAAATGGAGAAGAAAAAGAAATGGGGAGAGAATCTGCTTCCTCAGTGCTTTAAAAGCTTATTCTAAAATATTATTGATTAGATCTTGCCAGGTTTTGAAAAATTTCTGCACAGATCCTCTAAAGTGAGAATTTGATTTTTTCCAAATTCAAAAAGTATAAAACATCAGTTACCCAGTGACTTAGCAGAGGAGAGTTAGGATTCTTCCAGTTTAGCAAGATAAGTCTACGTGCCAATAGTGTAGTAAAGGCAGTCACAGAGGCCAAGTATTACTGTTCCCTGCATTTATAATATTTTTTGAATCACCCATTGACGACAGGCACTTATAGTGCAAATGTGATCGGCTTGGATTTGCTTTTGCTGTGAGCCGCTACAGCGCTTGGAGTCTGCGGTTGCCCTGGCAACTGATAGGCTGTCTTCCACAGAGGCGACGATCGTGCTTCGGGACGCTCTTCAGCGTGCCATCCTATTGGGGGGAGTCCCAAAAGGGTTTAGAAACCTTACAACACGTTTCTGTTGCACATAACAACATTTTTTCTTGTTGAAAGAAAAAGTAGCATTTTTGGCTCATTCTTCCCGACGCTAAGGAAGTGAATGTGAGAAGACAGATAATGATACTAGTAGCCTGAGGCATCATCAATAAAACCTTGCTTAGATTTCATATCAAAATTTTGCTTGCACTCAAAAGGCAAACATTGTGTTTGCAGTTACAAGATTGAATATAAAACTGTATGTACTCCACGTACTATGCCAAAGTCCTTTATTAAAAACTATGCATGCATCATGTGCTTTTAGCCACTCGCCATCCTAGCCTGCCAGTAACCATACATGGTGTAAAGGTGCCTTTATTGAATATCCATGTTATTATGCCCTTGTTATTGTAAACTATGGCAGAGCAGAGAAAAAAGGCAGAAAATGAAACCTGAGGTATTACTGACTGAAGTGGAGAACTGCAAAAACATTCTTTTCTGGGTTCGCTGCGAGAGTCATGAATAAAAGAAACTATAAAAGAGTGGGAGCAGCTGACAGAACAGAGCAACAGCAATGTGCTATTACACAGGGCCGAGACCACAACCATTACCCAGCGTGAATTGACAGAGCTGTCTTAACAGCACTATAGGCTCCCGGGTACAGCAGTGCACTAGGACCCCTACCTACACAACCACTCAGCAAGTCACAACATACATAGATTAGCATGGGGCCCTTATGTTCGTGGGGACCCCGGGTAACTGCACAGCATGCCCATGTGTTAAGACAGCCCTGTGAATTGATGCTGCGGGATATTTAGAACAGTCTTACTGAACATGTAAAAAAATAAAATCATTTGAACTTGTAAATGTCAATGTTGTTATGCAAGTCTCTGAACATAGAACAGACAACATCCACCATTGTGTTAATAACCTGAGGCCATCCATGTTTTTGTGCTATGCTGTGCAATACTCCACAAGAATGCAGCAAAATGTTCTGGAAAAGTCCAAACACCACCATCTACCTTTTAATGAACCAGTGGTTCCTTAGTGGGTAGTCGTGTGCCGGAGTGCCTTTCATAATACCTCTTTTCTTGTGCTATATTCACTAGCACCTGAAAGAAAGCTTATACAAGTTGTTTATAATGTACAAAAATTAAGTGTAATCCTATCAATTAGGCTAAATTACCAAGAAGCCAACCATCACACAGAATATGACCCTGAAATCTGCTTCCACACTACTATTTCACAAAGTCAAGGAATTGTTGATTGAGCCACACAGTAACGTTAGACACATTTGAGCATCACTTATTTGTTGTATACTAATAGAGTGTAAGTGATTTCTATTTACAAATTCATTCTGTGATGGTACTTTTATTGTGAAATGTGTACAGTAAATTGCGACAATTGCATTATTAAAACAGGTAATTGCTCTAAATTGCTTTTTGATCTTGGCCTGCTCACCCTAACCATAAGAGTATTGCATTTATCTGAGTAGCATGACAAGTAAACCATCCTGTACTGGTGGCATGCTGTGGCTCAGGGTGACTACAAGATTCCTGACTGGTCAGCCAGTTCACGCTGAAATGCACCAATCACCAAAAACCCTACAACTGATAAAACTTGTAAGGGAACAGGGATTGCATGATTTCTCCATGATGGGCTAATGTAGGTTCCAGTTAAGCACATAACTTCAAGAGAACAGCTAAGAAAGTCTAAATCAGTTTTGAAGCCATTCATCATCATGAGTCAATAAATCATCACAATCCCTGGAAACATGTTCCTTGTATAGCTATCTATTAGCAAGAGCCTTCAAACAAGCTAATGTTGCCATTGCTAGTTATCTTCTACAACACATAGCACACCTTTTTCTGGCTACACACTAAAGCAATTAACATTAAGGGTATGCATTGGACGTTACTAACAATGTTCAAGAGAGCGGTTTCAAGAGAACACGGAGATTACCAGTAATACAATTACTTCAAGAACATCAGAGCCTGACTGACACCTCATTTAAATACACAATGAAATGAGATTTTCTGATCACTTCTTCTTCTCCCTCTTCATCCTTTCCCACTTTTATGCGGGGTTGATTTACTTGATCAACCTTCTCAATTCATCTTGCTCCTCCACATCTTTGCCAGTCAAGACATTTTCCTTCTGATGTTTTTTAAATTTAACCCACCTCTCCGTTGGCCTCCCTCGCTTTCTGTTGCCCTGGACCTCCATTCCCTTCACTCTTGTGCCCACATATTCATTGTCTCTCCTCATTAAACGTTCATACCATTTCAACCTACTTTCCTGTACTTTCTTAGAAACCTCTCCCACTTTTGTTATACCTCTGACTGTTTCATTTCTTATTCTGTCCTTTTTTGTAATGCCACGCATACATCTCAATATTCTCATTTCTGCCTCATCGAACTTCTTCCCCTGCACTCCTTTTTGCTTCCCATGTCTGTGCTCCATACATGATTGTTGGTCTTGCCTTTGTCTTTAAAACCTTACCTTTTTAAGGCTTTGCCTTAATTCTTTAAACATACAATATATCGGATACCTTCTTCCACTTGTTCCATCCACACGGCACTCTATGGATTATTTCTACAACTAATTTTCCATCTCAGGCTGCCGCTGATCGTAGATATTTAAATGTATCCACTTTTTTCAAAAGCTCTCCCTACAGGCTAACTTCACATATTCTGCTCACTTCATCATTGCTAAAATGCTAACACCAAAAACACTGGAGTAAGACTTATGGATGTTCAAAACTTTTTGTAACTTTGAGCCAATTTCCACACCACATTGACATTTTATAAATCCCGATTTTTGTGTAAGAAATGGCTTACGCTTGTTTCTGAGTCTAAGTAAGTTTTATACACAAGGCCCCTGGTGCGTATCTGTTAATTTGGTTTATGTTGTTAGTTTTGTTCAATATTTTCGTTTATTTTTCTATTTTGTTTTAGTTGAATTATATTACTTTTGTCAGTGTGTTTCGGTTTATAAATTATTATTATTATTATGTATGATAGAATACTTTTTTTTTTCCTCTTGTTTGTTTTTTGATCAACTTTCTGTGAATTGTATATTTTGAATTTAACTAAAACCTTTAAAACAAAGACACTCGGACTGTGGTCATACTAATTGCTGAAACCTTTCTGGTTGCTGTATATTGAACTGCTTTGAAGCATTTGGAAACGCTTGACAAATGCAGTTACAGACTTTGTTATTTAACTTGTACCTCATAATTAATTTAAAACAACTTCAGGCTGACAAACAGAGGGACCAACGGAAATTTGCAGTCATTCAATTTTTTGACTGCTACCACTTATTACAATAGATCTCAAGGCATAATATAAAAGAAAGCACAGCTAGGGATTTGATGTAGACGCTGTATGGCTTTTAAGAGCGGCAGATGCTGCAGATTTTGAGAGAGACAGATGGCACACAGTTTTTAAAATGAGAACGTAGCACTCTTATGAGAGGGAGATGACATAGACAGTTCTGAAGCCACATTGAAACATCATGCTGTCCGAGGACAAAAGGACAATGCCACCTATAAAAGGAGTATGCATCCCTACAAAGCAAAGGGCTATGCCACGCAAACTTTTAAAGAACATCTCATTCAGGTTAAAAAGGAATGGACTTGTTAAATTACAAATACATCTTCAGGTTGTATGGTTTCTTCTACTTTTGACTCCTCTGCATATAAACATAATGATTAAAGTGTGAATATTATCGCACTGAAACTTGTCTTGTTTATCAATGCCATCTGCACCAGTGATGAATGTAATAGTAAGCTGTGCTTGTTCAAGTTACTTGTGATTTGTTTAGCTCTTTCAAAAGAAGAATATGGGATATCAAAGGATATAGGAGTCTCTCTGGCCCCTGCCAAGATATTGAAGCCAAGGTAGTCAGCCATGGCCACACTGCTAACGTGTTTGGTTTGTGCAGCCTTTTCAAAGGTGACGATTCTCGGATCAAAGCAATATGCCTGTGCATCAGAGCAGGATAGCAGCTCTTAAATCAGCTCCTGGCCTTTGCTAGGGTAGTTTGGAAATGCAGCTCTTTCATGGAAGTGATTTGGACATCCCAACAGAAGTGCAACTCATGAGCATGGCAATTTCTGGCTCTTGCTACGGTATGGAAACGGAGGTAGCCATCATCGGCCATTTACGTCTGTGATGAGAATGAGTGATGAGTGAATGTTAAAGTATTGTGAAGTGTACATGAAAATTAAAGCTAATTTAGGCATTTCCAGTATTAACTTTGCCATCAATTTAAAAGAACCTTAGAGAATCAAGTACCTTTTGTGAACACTTTAACATGATGAAACAAATGGGCAGAAGGCAAAAAGCTTGATGTCACTAACGAGGTGAGAAGTGGTAATGATAACTTAGTTACATCCAGTATAGTTTTATGTCTTGCTGGTGCTTGTACCTCAGGTCTCGAGTCTACCTCATTTGACTGTTTTGGAGTGTGTGATTTATTAGGTGTGTGTTTCCCATGTTTCCTTCTCCATCATAGTTAGAAGTCACATCATTGTGCATATTGTGATGATGTTTGTGCTGAGCTGGTGATGAAGATTTCTATGATGCCACTCATGTATAACAAAATCAACTGGTAGCAGTATGGCAGCCTAGTTTCCAATGGCCATGTTCCTAATCTCTGATTACTGATGCAATCAAACAACTGGAGTATGAAAAAGGACATTGTGACAGGGGCTTGGTGTCCTTACCTAGCCGGGATGCCCCTGCACACTATATTCAGGGGGAACAGTCATGGACATTGCAATACCTCCCCCTGAGTTGGCCACCTCCCTAGGGTGAAACAGTGTCTCATGTTCCCGCAGGGCATCCTGGAAATTGGAGTTGGGTGCAGCGCTGTTGGGTCCCGCAGGTACTGCCAGGGGGCGCTGTATTTGGAATTCCTGAGCCCGTGTGGGCAACCAATTCGTCACATCCAGAAGTGCAGCCGGAAATCAGGGATCAAGCACCTGGAGCACTTCCGGGTGAACTATAAAGGGAGCCAGCGACCACCACTCAGTGGCCAGAGTCAGGTGGAAGGAGGACGAAGCTTGGTGAGGAGTGGTGGAGTGAGAAGAAGAGGAGAAATTAGTATTTATTGTGTACTTGGGACTGTGTTGGGCTAGTGGGACACGGGAAAGACGTGTCTCACAGCTGAAGAAAATAAAAATGTATTTAATTTTACACGTGCCTCCTGTGTCTAATCTGTGTCGGGTCAGGCACTATATAGCGTCTCTCTTACAACATGCATACGTGTGAGAAGTGGCAGACATTAGATGGAGATGAAAGAACTTTCAATGCAGATGGCTCTCAATTTCTAGTCATTATACCAAAACAGATAGTGAAGAATGCAACATTACCAATTTTTGTAAATAAAGAAGTTGAACTTGTGGTTCATATCCATCCATGGAGGACTGAAACCCTTGGTTAACAGTTGTCAAGTGTTCTTTCCTTACAGCGGCTCCTGATGACCACACCACAACTAGTAGACTAGTTTTTGTGGTAACCTGCATAAGGCCAACTTGCCTCTACTCGCTTATTATGGAGAGGAATAGCCACAGAATGAAGTCTAATTTTTAAATATGAAGAAAATCATTTAAGATTCACAAATTCAAAGCAACAAACCAACTTAGAATGATGAAGGCAGGCGTGGCCTATGCAGTGGAAGAAAATGAAATTTGAGACATCATAATCATTCCGGGGTGGCACGGTGGCGCAGTGGTAGCGCTGCTGCCTCGCAGTTAGGAGACCTGGGTTCACTTCCCGGGTCCTCCCTGCGTGGAGTTTGCATGTTCTCCCTGCATCTGCGTGGGTTTCCTTCGGGCGCTCCGGTTTCCTCCCACAGTCCAAAGACATGCCAGTTAGATGGATTGGTGATTCTAAATTGGCTCTAGTGTGTGCAAATTGCATGGGTGTGTTTGTGTATGTCCTGTGGTGGGTTGGCACCCTGCCCAAGATTGGTTCCTGCCTTGTGCCCTGTGTTGGCTGGTATTGGGTGTTTATTGTTGCTTTTAAAGCAGTGACGAGTGTGCGTTGGTTGTGTGTGTATCACTAAAGATTCTGGATCACCCAGATTTTTTTAAAACTTTGAAGTTTGATACAGCAAGTTACCATACTGATTGTACACCATGTAGATATCCCTAACCGTTAGTATATATTAAAATGTTCAGATGTTACTCCTATTCATTGCATTGGTATAATTGTACCATTACACGTCAGATAATACATAGCCCTATCTCATTAATGTATTGTTTCAATTCCGCTACGAGTTTCCGTTAGCACTGGCTTTCCTTCTCGCAGTCAAACTTTGATGTGCGAGAAGGCTTAACTCATCAAGTATGGTATTCATAAATGCAGCATTGTCGCTGTCACATAAACTACATTTCGATCATTTTGTATATGTATTTGAAGGTTTTGGCATGTGGGAACCGGGGAAAGGCAGGGGGGCTCCCACATACCCAGTTGTCTGGGGCCCAAATATTTCTGGCGGCGGGCCTGATGTCAGAAGTGAGTTGTTTAAAATTTGGTTAAACAAGAAATGTTTCCTTTGGCTGAAGAGTGGGCCTTTTCTAACTGCTCAAGAACTCGTAACATAATGACCCCTTGCATCATGACCCATGATCATTTCTAGCACTGGCAGATTGTCACAAAACCATTACCTGACTGGTTCTCAGTGAGGTTATTCCAGTCATTCTCTGCTCTGAAATGCATTAAACAAGCACAGAACTTACAGTTTGATGGAATCTAAGCTAGGAAGAGCAGTCTTCTTGCAAGTTGGTCCAGAATGAAGCCCTGTCCACACTAATCTGTTTTCATTTAAAAACACATAAATGTGTGTACGTTTTTGCTACCCTGTCATTTGACCCCAGAAAATGAAAACTTTTAAAAACGATCCCTAAAGCCAAACACTTCTGATAATGTGTCAGTGTTTCAGTGTGGACGAGCATAAATGTGGGTTTTCGAAACTCTAATCGCACTCGGAATGGTTTGTGTTAATTTTTTTGGCTCTTCCCTGACTATACCATATTACAACAACTTTATTCACAGATTGCTCACCCTTCACAGAAGAACACCATAATCCAACGTAACTGGCATAAAAGAGTTGCTTTCCATGGCACTTGTGTACCCGTGTACATCTAAATTGCGATTGGTAAAATTTGAAAGCTGCATACATGCATAAAAAGCAAATTACTTACCAGTCAGTTTTGCGAAAATCCTACGGCCGGCATCAATACCGTTATATTGTAAAAGTCAGAGCTCTGTGAAAATCAGATTGTAAATAATTCAGTCAACGTTTTCAGTCTTTATTACTTAATCTGTTCAGTAAGGAGAAGCGCATTCCACTGCGAAATTAAGGCACTTAAAGTGGATGGGTGTTGAATGCAACTGAGCTGGCAATTATAAGACAGACAGAGAAAGAAAGAAAGAAAGAAAGAAAGAAAGAAAGAAAGACACGAAAGCACAGTAATGTGACAATACGGAAGCACACGCGCATTTATTTGTTTCATCAAACGTGCTAGTTTCACAAATGTTCTTAAGCATGGCATGCCGTTTTAACTTTTAATCCTTTTTTATATCTGCTTTTAAAATGTTGATATCATGAGTTTCAAAATTTGATATCAGACTTAAAAAATTTGATACTGCACTTTTGAAATTTGATATCACTTCTGAAACGTGATAGGATAGCTTAAAATATGCATATTAAACTTACATTTTGTCTTTTGATGTTACATTTATGAAATATAGTGCTTTTGGAATTTGATATTGTGACGATGCCGGAAGGCTCCACTCTCCCACTTTTGTTTGGGAGCCTCTTGAACCCGACACCATCTCGATAGTCGCGACCTGATGAGGATAAACGCACAATGCATTGCAAAATGGAGATGCAAAAGTGAACTGTGCTTTTATTAAAAACAATCAAATGAACAGTGTCTCCAAATGCTGTTGCTCCAAAATGGAGCGATAAATAAATAACCTAAAAATAAAAAGGTGCTGGTGAAGGTTAAAAACAGTTCAATAAGGAACCCATCAAAAACATGGAGGTTAAAAACCAGAGGCAGTCTATAACAAAAAGCGAGCCCCAATGCTTCCCTTCAAACCTAGCATCTCCTCTCCTTATTCCTGTCCGGACCCGGCAGGAGGAGGAGACGCACACCGACAAGTGCAGTCAACCTTCATATTGGAGCCCCGTTCACGAACGCCCTTCCTTCGGCATCTGCGGGGCAACTCAACTAGCCAGACACGCCTCTCCTGGGAGACGCGGTCAATCGTGCCGCTCCCCAAGGAAAAACGCTCAGTATGAGCGCACCTTTCACCGCCTCGAGCTCCCACGAACCTGAGGCTCACTCCCGACCACCTGACTCACTCCATTCAACTCTGGCGCTCTCTCGTATCTGCCCGTTTGTCTTTCTTTTCCTTTAAACTTCCGTCGTGTTTCTTGACTCTCGGTCACTGGCCAGTCCGTTTTCCTCTCAATCCTCCGATCTGCCTTTTTCTCCCCTCCTGTGCCCAAGCTTCCCTTTTAAAACGAGGACGTGGCACAGCAGTCAGCAGCTCCCAACGCCAATCTGGGTGAAGGACTGCCCTCGCCACGGTACCACGCCCCCATTTAAAGAGGCGAGTACAACAATTAGAGTTACTTATTTATTAAAAACTCCCCCACCTGCCGCACACCTCCCGTTACACACGAGAGCGTAAATGCTAATAAACTGTATATGCATTTTAAACTGTCACACATCATATTTTGTCATTTTGATATTACGTTTATTAAATTTGATACCGGGTTTTTAAACTCTGACATCAAGTATGTTGATATCAAATTTCAAAAGCATGGCATTAAATTTTAAAAACTTGATATCAAATTTCAAAAGCTCTATATCAAAATTTAAAATTATAATATCAAATTTCAAAAGCGCGATATTAAGTTTTATAAGCCAGATCTCAAATTTCATAACTAGGAAAATGGATTATGGCCTACCATAGTATATTAGCATTAAGCTCTCTTTTTTGAAGTTTCAAATGCTCGTTATCAAATTTAAAACCGATAATATTAGCGTTGTAACTGAATTTCTTTTTTTTCTACTCTGAGATGTATTGCGCCGATACTTTTGAATGTACTACACGTGTGCACGAGGCACACAGAAATAGGATTTTTACAGAGCTGTTTATTTTTAGCTGCACGGTCCCAATGCGCGCATGCCCAGTGTAGGCAAAGGCCACTGTCATATGCGCTTTCGGGCAATTCAGTGTGGGCGGAGATTCAACGATGCGAACGCTCCAGTTTGGACCGAGATTGCTTACGTTTAAAAAGTTCGGTAGTATGGACGCCAGCTGCGTGTGAAGCCAACATATTTGCTTCTTTCATAAGCTGCCAAGAAGAAACACGCAATTCATCTTGCTTGTCATCAATAGATAATATTGGTTGGCATGTCTACTTTGGGGTTCATCAGTTCCAAAAACTTGTTAATGCCTGGCTGCTGGTAAGAACCAATCTTGGTTTTGTTACCTGCCCACCGTAGGGCACACTTACACACCCGCACACTGCTTCAGGGCACGTGTCCATGTGGGCTTTAAACGCTCGTGCAGCCCATAGCAAATCATTTAACAAACCTGTAAAACATGCAGCAGATACTGAAGAAATAATGATGCTTCATGTCAGACGTCAGCATTCTCTGAAGATGTTTAATATAAATAGGCATTCTCCCTGGGTGGGCTGCAGGCCCCCCATGTCCCAAAGTTCTGTGATGTACTGACTCCCCTATCTGGGGATTACACTTGAATTGTGCCTTGTGCCTTCAAGCTTACAGTAAATCAACAGAAATGGGGAGGGATGAAAGTGGGATTTGGGGGTGAGAGAGAATGTTGTTTCCTAAAAGAAATTTGAGCACTATGATGGATGTAGTTGCAATTAAGTGTCACTGGACTTTAAACATCAACAGTGTCCGTTATATTAATTCTTCTGTTTGTGGTTTTCTTGTACAGGATATCTAGGTGCACCTAGGGGTATCCAGTTAGCAAAGCAGGAAGTGGGTATCACTGTTTCACTCAGATGATGTTGTCCTCTCTGCCTTATCTGATGGTGTACTTTGGCACATACAGTACTTTGAGCAATTTGCTTTGGAGTGTGAAGCAGCAGTGATGAGGATCAGCACCTCCAAGTTTTGGGTTAGAAAAATGTGGATTGCTCTCTCTAGGGGTCTCAAGTATAAAACGTGTGGATTTGAGCGTGAAAATGAATGTACAAAAAAAAACCCCAGGAAAATGCATAGGGTCACTTCACGCGCCTGAGTTCCAATTGGAAAAACAAAAGAAATGTAACTGATTGCATCTCAGATGTTATAAGTCACCTTGGATAAAGACATCAGTCCAATACTAAATAGTCCTGTACACTTCAGAATTCATCCTGCTACTTCTGGCAGCATTCACATATCTCTCTCTCTCATATATATATATATATATATATATATATATATATATACACACACACACATATACACATATATACATATATATACACACACACACACACTTAGACTTGACAAAAGTCACCCGACCATAGGATACGCACGACAGAGCCCCGCCCGCCAACTTAACCCTCCTCCCGTGTCCACCCTCGCTCTCGAGGCATGCGCACTGCCTGCTCATGTGCCTGCCCCCAACACATCACCAAACACATGTTTACACGCTGCATACAGCGATTCCCATTCGCGACAAACATGCTTCTTCTTAGATGGTCCTGCAGGAACAGGGAAAACCTTTGTCTACAAAACCCCGATTCATACCATCAGAGCTAGGAAGCTAGGACCATCGTCCTGCTTCCACCTCAAAACCGGTCCCACCCACACGCAGCCAACATGGCATTTCTCGCCAAGCTTCTGCAGTACGCTTACAAAATAAAGCAAACTCTACATGCAGCGAAAATTTACTTCTCCAGCTAGATTCCATGCTCAGAACCATCAAACCCTTTGCTAAATCATACAAACACATGCATGAAATCGCTCAGTCCAATCCAACAGCATCTGTATGAATGCTTTTCGAGGAAAACCCTAGGCAGGATTTACGATGATACAATGCCCCGACATGTCACACCAATGTTGCAGCGATTTTCGTCTGAGAAACTGGCGAACCGCCTGCCGAAAGGGACATTTGCATCTGTCCCATAGCCAACTCCTGTAAACAGATTTCCACGCCCAATATGAATTGCAATCCTATGGTTTACCCACTTTTATTCCACTTATGGAGACATTGGCTGGCACAAAGATTTACAACATGTTCCCGATAAAAGAACCGGCAAGCGAAAAGGCTTACTCAATGCCAATTTTACGCATACAGATTAGCAACGAGGAATACATTTAGTATTTTGCACTCCAGCGACACACTATTCCAACAGTACGTCGTAGATGCGTATGTTAAAACAGAGGGCGCGCGTTTCAACTGTTTCAGATTAGATCAACAAGATTTGCGCGTGGAACAATACAAAGGACTGTCAGACGCACTGCAAGCAAACACCGAAAGTAACAACGTACGTGTAGGCAAAATATTCATATTACCGTGCACATTTCCAGGAAGTCCAAGATGCATGCAACAAAACTAGCAGGATGCCATGGCCATAGTACGTAAATTCGGACAGCCTCATTTATTTATCACTTTCACATGTAATCCTGCTTGGCCGGAAATTCTACATGCACTGTCGGATACCCAAAGACCAGAGCACAGACCTGATATTGTAGTACGAGTCTTTTGGATTAAGCTGCAGGAATTACTTAGAGACGTTCTACAACATCTTTTTGAGGTTGTTACTGATTATATTTACGAAACAGAATTTCAGAAGCGCAGCCTTCCTTATACCCACATGCTGTTTACTCTTCATAATAATTCTAACAACCAGTCTTCAGCCACAGTCAGTTATACATGGCTTTTTCTAGGGTTAGATCTTTCGACTTATTATTTGTCATCACCACCAAATCACCTATTCACAACTGGGTCTTTCAAGAAGTATTTATTTCTTCATTTCTGAATACCTTTCTCACCGTTTTCTGTTCCAATTCTTACGGCGGGGTTCAGCTATACAATATATATATATATATATATATATATATATTCCAACGTCTGCCTATCTGTTTTTCACAAGAGAAGTACTTAACTGATTTAGATCAGGTTTTTTCTATAATTTGCCTGAACATTCCGGTTGATTTTGGGACTTCTCTAATTGCGCTAAGTATCATAGCTCCCTTGTGGTACCGGTTTGTTCGCGTGAATCCAAGAGAGCAGCTGCGGGCCAAGGGGCCCTCCTCACTCACACACCAGCCTCCGTTCCAGTCGGTCTGCCTCTTTTCAAGTGTTGGAGCTTACCTTGCTTCTGAATGGCTAGCGATACCTGTTTGTTCATTAGAAATTATCAATTAAAAACGTTTGACGTTTTTGAGAGAGAGAGAGCTAAGAGCCAAGTGTGTTTTAGAGGGTAGCTGCTGATCGCCACAGATATCATGGCCATGTGCTTTTCTCCCCATGCAGGGGATGCTCACCCGTCAGAGCTGAACACGATCAGCTACAGTACCAACCTTTGACGTTAGAGCTTCCGATTGGCCAAGATTACATTTTTTTTTTTTTTTTCTGAAATTTGTCTGGTTTCACTACTACATTGGTCGGAGCCATGGGGGACAGCTAGTCATTAATTAACACTAGTGACTGACTTTTGAGGACATGCATGATCGTGCCATAAAACTGCATCCACAATGTTTCATAGATAATGCAGCATTCAACTGATCAAGAGCCAATTTTTCTCTTCTCTTTCCAATATTCTGGCATATACCGATCTTAGTTTAATTTGTCCAAAGAAAATTGTGCCAGAACTGGACAGGCTTTAAAAATGTTTTCTTGCAGTGTAGTCTGCCCTTCCCATGCTTTAGGTTTACCAACAGTTTGCACTTTGTGGTAAACCCCTCTCTCTTTACTTTCATGAAGTCTTCTCTTGATTGTAGACTTTCTCAATGATAGGTCTACGTTCTGGAGGGTGTTCCTGGTTGGTCTGAATGTTGTGAAGGGGATTGTCTTCACCAAAAGGCAGAACACTACAATCTTCCAGCAAATGTCTCTTCTGTGGTTTTCTGGACCTTCTGGTATTGCGGAGTTCACCTGTGTTTTTTTAAAAAAAAATGCACCAGCTTGTTGCTTTGACCACTACTCGTATTCCTACCATTTCTCTATAAGGTTTGTTTTGTTTTCTCAGCCTAGTGATGGATTGTTTTTACCTGCAAGGACAGCTCGTTTGACCTCATAGAGAGTTCACAGCGAGAGCATCCAAATGCACACTTGGAATCAGCTCCAGACCTTTTACCTGCTTAATAGTTAATGAAGTAATAAAGGAATTGCTCCCTTCTAGTTATGGTAACAGATTGTTAAGTGTTCATATACTTTTGTAACCCTGGAAAAATTGGTCGGTGGCCACGTAGAAAATGGCTGTCATTCCTAAAAGGTGCATACACTATTTTTGGTAAACCCCTTAAATAAAGCTGCAGGTCTACACTTCAACCACATAATGATTGCTTAATTTCAAATCCATTGAGGTGGAGTAGAGCCAAAAAGTATGAAAATTGTGAGTGTGACGATGCAGGTTCTCTTCCATGCTCTCGTCGTCTGTTCAGGAACCCTGAACCCAACACCGTTGATAATGTCACCGAGATGAGCACCTCCGAGCCACGTTGACTGTTTTTATAGATGCATCTTTCTCGCGGAGGTGAATCGCCATATGCAGCGTGTGAAACGGTTTGCGAGGGGTATCCCATGGGATCTTTAAAACAATCCTTTATAACGGAGGTTAAAGCACAATGAAGCGAGCAGTCTTTAAAAACCGAGTTTTCGGTTACGACGCACGACCGCATGCACCATAGCAAACTGTTTTACACGCTACAGCAATTCTCATCCACGACAAACATGCGTCTTCTGAGATGCTCCTGCAGGAACCCGGAAGACGTTTCCCTGCCCACCAACAGTCATTTTTCTCCGGCGTCGTCTACCCTCGCTCTCTAGGCATTCACACTGCCTGTTCATTTACCCGGACGCAAAAACTCACCGACCACCCAGTTAGTCCCTTTCGTCTGTGGTAGGAGTCCACATGCACATCTGAGCCACGCGGCGTTTATTATGCCGCGGGTTCACTATTGTGTTGTATTTTGCTCTCTCCAGAGTTCCATCTTTTCATTCACTTACTGTTGTATTCTCACAGCAACCCGTTTTAGACAACCGTGTCTTTCCAGAAGTGTGTAGCATTCAATAAATTATTATGCATGACATTACGCGTGTGTCTACCTGGCGCAGAGAGGCATAGGTAAGCCGCTGAACCCCATTCGGGCTGCAAACCGTGGAATTCCCACTAAGTGCGACTCATACGCTCACACTGCTTGCGCCCCTACCGTTTGTGCACACCCCCTCACACCTCGCTACTACTGCGCCGGTCGGGTGTCTTGGTGGATTATATTTAGAAAAGCAGCCAACGACTCAAGTGACAAGTTGGAGGTGGGCACATTAGCGGGCAGTACATACTGAACAAGAATTCAGCAGACTAGCATGACGGAGGGAGCTGAATGGACCCCCATCCCTCCGTCTGGCAAGAGAAGGCGCGATTGCGGTCCGCCAGTTTTCAGTCACGGACGATTGTGTGTTGGTTCGTTCCGTGCATTGTTACAGTGTTGCTTTTCTTGCTGATTTATTACATTACCGATTTTTCAAATTTTAATTTTCTCCCAGTGCTTAAAAAATTAAAAAACGGCCCGATTATGCGGCGTATGGTACGCCGCGGGTTGGCTAGTATTCCGTAAAGTGCTTTTATTTAAAGCAAATCAAAAAGTGCAAAAGTGCAGAGTCAAAGTTCAGTAAATAAATCCATAAAATCATGTGTCCAGTGGGGTTAAAACTATCAAATAAATCCTTTAAAATCGGAGGTTAAAAATGCAGTCTCTCCGTCCCTTGTTATTCTCTGGCCCACTTCCATCACTGTATCCCCGGCTCACCATAACTCGCAGCCGCGGAGACCCACCAGTCACGTGCTCCTTCAGTCAACCTCCGTCTTGGCCTACAAACGGACGTCACTGCCAGACCGACGAGGTTGGCTCTCCTCCCGTGATCTTTCGCGCACCCGTAGTCGCTCCTCAGACCCGACGGGATGACACCTCTTCTGCTCACCCCACTCGCTAATTGTCAGTGGGACGAACTAGCCCCAGAGCGCATCGGCCAAACGCTCCTTTATAGGTAGCCAGATCTTCCCACCTAGACTGACTGCAGTATTCCCCTCATCTTTAATTCGTGAATCTCGTTTTTCCCCACGATCTTCTCTTATCTTCCTCCACGATTGTATTCCTTTTTCCACGATTTATTCCCCTCTCTGGTGTACCTTCGTTTATATATACACCTCTACCTCCGTGGGCACAGCGTCTTAATTACACACCACAGGAAGCCACTGAGGCAAACAAGAACGACCGCACCCACACGTGCAGGTGCGACTCACTTCAATCACCTCATTAACTCCCCCGCGGCCGTGCAATCGCGCCCACGGAGAACGACACGGCTATACGGATTTTAAAAAACCTGACTTTTTTTCGAAAGCCGCGGACCCGCTATACCACAGTGGGACTGTCAAAATACTTGTGGACCTAACTGTACATATATAGACAAGGCTCAATTTAACTAACTGCCAGGCACTGTGAATAAAGGTTAAATAATCCAGCCATCCATTTTCCAACCCGCTGATTCCGAACACAGGGTCACGGGGGTCTGCTGGAGCCAATCCCAACAAACAGGGCACAAGGCAGGAACCAATCCCGGGCAGGGTGCCAACCCACCACAGGACAGGCTAAATAATTGTTAACTTAAGTAACAAAATAATTTCAGAGCCAAGCATACAACATTAAACCATAAAGAACTACATTATCCACATGGCAGACACTATTTATGCATTTAAGGAAATAAAAGTACAAGGGACATTCAATAATTCCTCTACCTCAGTAGGAGTTTTCAAGCAATTTTGGTTTTATTTTTCAGTATAGCCTCCTGATTGCTCCATACACTTCATCTACGTTTCCTGCAATGACTTTAACCCCTTGGGGGAAAAAAAAAAATCTTCTGTTTGACCTTCAAGCCAGGGTTTCACAGCTGCCTTGACATCTTCATCACTTGAAAACTGCTGTCCATACAAAGATTTCTTCAAAACCTGGAACAGAAAAGGATTTGTGGGAGCCAGGTCTGGACTGTAGGGTAGACAGTTCAGGTGCTGGAATCCACATTCTTGGATGGCAGCCTGTGACTGATGTGACACATGAACCAGCACATTGTGGTGAAGAAGCTTACTTGATTCGTACAAGGACTCTCCTGACCTCCTGTCTCTTGGAATGTTACACTCGCACTCGGCCACAACTGTGCAAGAGTAACCTTGAGACATGTCACGACATGCTTACTGACTTTCTTTAAAAGCTCAGGTAAATTACTGAACACCCCTCGCAAGAATCCATTTTTGAGGCAGTTCTGACAGATGTAACTGAACTGCAGCAATCTAAAAAGATGTACATGTAACCATTATAGCTTGTCTTTTAGCATTGATTTCACTAACAGCAATTTATAAAGCTAACATTTACATTCCTGTGCCCAGTTACTTGATTAGTTAACACAACCTATGCACTCAGCTTGTCTTTTTTACAGTGGTTTTCTATTCACCTTCATAATGCCTGTTCACTGTTATTATGGCCTACTTCACGTCACAGGCTCAAATCTACCCAATGGAAAATCGCAGCTGTCTACAGAATCTTAAAAACCGCAATAGCCCTAAATATGGCCATTGCATGGACCACACAAACTAATAAACCTGTAACAGATTCATTTTTACATTTCTATAAAGATAAACCATGGAACAATTAAATGTAACTGTACATTTCTTTTTAAATGTCCCCTTTATCATACTTCAATCTAATGTTTGTGGGCATAACTGTAGATAACAGAAGAGACCCTTCATCAAGCCTTAAGACATGTACACCCTAAAATACTACGCTTAGCTAGGAGACTCTACATTGATTACTTTAGTCGATGAGCTGAGACAGAGGTAGACAGACAGGACTACTTTTCCAGCCTCACACCTTGTGTTCTGGTAACTTCCTTCATTTTAAATTGATGGTACTGAGAGAACAGTGGATAGGAAGTCAGGGCATCACACTCTCTTAGGACATTTAAGTTAGTTTATGAGGATCTTGGTGTTAACTCATCTGCTATGCATGGAAATGAAATCGGATTCCAAATTCGACAATTAAGCCTATTATTTCATCTAGATACAAATGGGATAAACAGATGAAACTGAAATCATACTGAAGTGTAAGCATTATACATCTACTTCCAACACAAAGGTACTTTGGTTCACTTAACGTCAGGCTTTGTATATGAGCAGGCTACACGAAAACCTGAGTAATTTTAGGGGAAATTTCATCTATCAACTTCAATATATTCTTTGTCATGTAACACGGAAAATCATAAGTGATGCTTTTAGTACTATGTTTATAGTATTAAGTATAGCATTACAGTTTTGTTTTTTTTTAACCTTTTCTCACAGATTTTCCTCTCTGCAAGGA
Organism: Polypterus senegalus; assembly: GCF_016835505.1. Classification (NCBI taxonomy): domain Eukaryota; kingdom Metazoa; phylum Chordata; class Cladistia; order Polypteriformes; family Polypteridae; genus Polypterus; species Polypterus senegalus. The sequence continues at coordinate 38,655,768 of NC_053159.1, forward strand.
AAGTTACAATAAAATATATTTTCAAGAGTTTCAAAACCTCTTCTCTCACATGGTGGTAATATTTAGTGTTTCTTTTATTTTGATCTGCTACACATTTTTATGTTCCATGGAATCATTATGCTTATTCAAGGATGCAAATAGCCAAAAATACAGAAAGAGATTCTTAAATATTATAAAGCCAGAAAGGGAAAAAAAATAAAAATAAGGTGGTCTTGACATTGCGGAGAGCTCTGCATTCAAGGAAGCTGTTGAAGAATCTGTTTGTTTGTTTTAGTTAACTTTTGAACAATAACAGATCTGGCTAAAATTGAAATTACAATAATAAAACTACTTGACTTAATGATTCAATACAGATTATTCTGTTCTAGGTTAAAATCCACAGGGAAATGGCACACCTGTATAAAATGCAACACCTTTATACATTAATGCACACTCTTAATAAATATTGGACCTCTTACACACAATTACTAAACAATTAAATATTACAATCCAAATTTTTATACACAAATGTTTATTGTCAAATAAACATCCCATTAGCACAATAAATGGAATATTAACCTTAATAAAAGATGGTCATAATACAGATTTGCTCCATAGAACATTAACAAGTATACTTCTAATGCTCACCATTTTTGTGAGATAACATTACTTGCACGCTCATCACTGTTTCTGTTAAGAAATCAAGTGTATTTCCAAAACTATTGACTCTTACTGTACACATTTGTAAAACAATTACAATGGCTGCCTACCATCTGCCACAAGAAACAGATTCAAAGCAAAAAAAGGACCTGTAATCCTATAAAATGATTTAAAGACAATAAAAAAAGAAAGATGTCTTGGTCAAAGGAAATGGTTATAAGCAGTACTCCAGCTCATAACGAATGTAGGTGTTCTTTTCATCATTATATACACGTGGATAATGTGCAATCAGAGCATCTTGTGAACCAATGTAAATAGAGTTGTAGATCTTCCAATAAACGTCCCTCACTTTTCTTGCTGGATGAAATAAACCCTAAAAAACAAAAGTAAGCAAGTTATCATAGCCTGATAAGAATCTGAATAGTGTTGTCAATGTAGTCACTAAAATTGATTATTTTATCCATTAATCATTTAAGATCAGCAGCTGCAAAACTTACATTGATGTCACATAAATGCAAATCTTAGATTAATAATTAATGTATACCACCAGAGTGGCCAAATACAATGTACAGAATTTCAAAAGCAAATATCACACAGATTCAAAGTATGCAAAATACATGCACTGGATTTCAAAAAGATCAGGGTAGAAACACCAATTTTCATTTTGCAATGTAAAGCTAAATCAAGATCACATGGAACCTGTTTCAGAGTATTAGTTACAGGTCAAATTATACAAGTAGCTGTTTAATAATCATAGTCATGATTAACAAACTATGACTATATAAACTTGAGTAAAGGCATTTCCAAACACCCATGGCAAAAAAACATGCAACAAAGAACAATATCACTTTTGCATTTAAGGCTATATGGCTGGAGGAAAATGAACTGGAAAATATTGTTCTAGTGTTACTATAGTAGGTAGTCCATCATGATTTACTCTGAAATGTACCTACTTTAGTTCCAACATTAAGATTATGTTTTTAAAAGTACTATACAAGTATATTGTAAACATCTGAAGCTACACATAAATGTACAAACCTGGAGGCAATACTGTAACATACGACAAGGTCCAATTGCAACTCGTAAACCTTCTAATGCTCCCATGACAGCCTGAATGACATGGGGCGATGTTTCAAAAACATTCGGCCACACATAGTTAAGCAAGTGATTCAGAGAGTCTTCACAACCAAACCCATAGACTCCAAGAGACATGTGCTGAACCACTGCACTTGCAGTCTGTCTGTGCACCAAATCCCTGTGAAAGCAAATATAAAATGAATACAAAAAATTAGGAATGTCTCAATTAAAATTATTTTGCATGCCTTGTGTGTACTGTTCATCTTTCAACTGGTCTTTCATATTTCACCAATAAGGGCTATTAATATTAGAATTTTTACCAGGAGGCCAAAAAAAAAAATATCCACAACTTTAATTTCACTTTTACGGCTAATTGTCTTCTGTAATTTTTTTTTTTTTGCCAATTTTGCTGGATCATGAACTAAAAACAAGACAACTGCGATTTTCAATACTTTCTGTTCAAAGACTCCAAAAGGAACTAACGGTAGAGTGCACAAGATTACTGGGATTACACCTTTAAATTTTTGAATTTCTTCCGCTCTAAATGATTTACTGATTTCTTCACCATGAAGTTATACTGTATGCTGATGACTGTATATGACTGTACAGATGTAGGAGGGGGTGCCCAATATAAAATAAAATAACCAGAATCCATCCCTGGCACACAATCTAGACAGATGCTAGGTGTAGCATACTTACAGTATTCTGTGGCAGTCTGCCAAGTGGTACTGCTTTATATTGTTCGTACTGCATTCCGTGTCGGTTTTGCTTGGTGCTTATTCAGCGTATTGTGTCATTTTTGTGAGGGGTGATCATAAAGAACAGCAAGTTTGCGTTAAATTTTGTTTTCTCTTGGGGAAAACAGCTCCTGAAACTGTAGTGATGCTTGAAACTGATTTTAAAGAGGAAGTTTTAGGTAAAACACAGGTCGGCAAATAGTTTTCGCATTTCAAACGAGGGGGAATGTAACTTTAAGACCAACCAAGATCGGGCCTACCTTCCACAATTAGGAATGATGAAAATCTTTAAAACGTTTGCAATGCAATTTGCAAAGATCGTCGACGGACTATTGAAGAGATTTTTGAATTGACTTGTGTGTCTTGGAGTTCTTGCCACCTTCCCTACTCGCCTGATCTTTCTCTGTGTAACTTTCTTGTTCTCGTCTATGAAAAAAGAACTCAAAGGAAAGAGTTTTTGTACCGCGGAGGAATTCAAAGAAACATCACTGCAGGCATTGGACAACGTTCCTCTTCAGCAATTCCAAAACTGTTCCCACCAGTGGGAAAACTGTTGGGACAAGTGCATTCTTTCACATGGCGAGTACTTTGAAAGAGACTAAAGTTTCAAGAAGTAAAAATTATTTCTTTTTTTTTTTTTTCGAATTCCGGTTATTTTTGGGTAACCCCCATATATAATATCTTTTAAGTTCATTCATTTTATTAAAAAAAATGCCAAAATCATTTGAATGTATTTTTTACCCCTCATCAAGCAACACTCAAAAACCTTGAACATCAAAGTGAAAATATTTCAAAAAGTTTTGTAAATGTGTTAAAAACAAACTGAAATATCATACTGACACAAGAATTCAGTACTTTGCTGAAGCACCAATCAGTTCAAATGTGGTTTAATCAAGCCAGAGAATCATGTTCCTCCTAGTCAGAGAGTGCTTTAAGTGCCTTTTTGCAAACTCCAAACGGGCTTTCATGTGTCACCTGACCACTCTTTCATAAAGCCCAGATTAGTGGAGTGTTGCAGTGGTGGTTGCCCTTCTCGAAATTTCTCCAATCTCTAAATAGGTTGTCTCAAGCTCAGCCATTACATTTTTAGTCACTGCTCTTATAAAGGCCCTTCTCCACAGGCACCTCTATTTGGTCAGCTCTAAGAAAAGTGTGTGTGTTCCAAATGTCTTCCATTTAAGAATTATGGTGGCCATTGTGCTTCAATTCTGGAGAAGTTTTTGAAGCACTTCTCAGATGTGCGCCTTGATATAAGTTTGAGTCTAAGCTCTGCAAACTACTTCTTCAACCTCATGGTTTGATTTTTGCTCTGATAAACAATGCCAACTGTGGGTCATTCTATAGACAGGAGTGTGCTTTACCTAATTATGTTCAGCCAATTGAACTGACCACAGGTGGACTCTAAAGAAGGTGTAGAAACATGTCAGTGATAAGCAATAAAACAATTTCCTTGAGTCAAATTTTAACTCTCACAGTAAAGGGTCTGAACAATTGCATTAATGTGATAATTCAGTTGTTTTGTTTTTTTTTTTACTTTTAATACTTTTACAGAAATTCCTAAAAATCTGTTTTTGTGTTATTATTCTGGGATATTAACTGTTATTTGACTAAGGAAAAAAATATTTTTAATTTTAGCATAGGCCTGCAACATGGCAAAATGTGGAAAAAGTGAAGGGGACAGGCACTGAATACATACATATACTGTACACATGTTTACATACACAAATACACAACATATCTTTTTATAATAGCATACATTTGGAAAGTGAGTCATATAATCAAAAATGAAAAATTAGCAATGATATTTAAAAGAAAATTGCAATGTAATTTTTAGTACACCAAAAGTTTGAAAAACGTATGCTATATACCTGTCCATCAGTGCATCCTCCAGCAGTGGGGTGACAGCATAAATATAATCCTTGCCCATTTCTCCAATATACTCAAACAGGAAAGATAGTGACTTCAGCACACCATTCTGCACATTAAGTTCTGGGACTCTATATTCATTCATAAGTGCTGGTAGAACAGTAAAAGGTGAACAAGTCTCTGCCACTATTGCAATAGCAACAGTGGTACAGACACGATTTTGTCTTTCCTGGACCTTCAGATTATTCAGTAATGTTGCCAGAACATCATGAGGGCTAACAAAAAAAGAAAAGAAAATAGTATTATATTAAACACAGCCATGCTGAGATACAATTAAAAAATGATGACTAACAAGTAATTCAAAATGTCCATCAGAGGTCAAAATTGAATTGTACTGCTCTATGCCAAACAAATATTATCATAAATATTCACACACAGTCTGGCAGATGAATGCCAAAGTTGTGCTAATGACTCCAACTTTCATACTGAAAATATCGATACATAAATCAATTATACTACAACCTTTTACTGGGAGATTCTGGAAAAGTGTCAAACAATTCCTTAATCTAAGTTACTTTCTTTTGTTGATTGATAATCAGAGGATCATCTGGTAGGTTTATAACAATTCACTAAATCCTCTATAGTTGGGTACAACTTAAGAATTAAAAAGTTGCACAAACTGAAAGCAAAATAAGCTAGACTGGCAAGGAGAAAAAAATCTCTGTTTGCTTATAACATGCCATTCTCAAACTTGCTTAATCCAATTCAGGGTTACAGGAGATTTAGCACCTATCGCAGCAGCACTAAGCATAAGGCACAAAATTGCCCTGAACAGGATGTCAGTTAACTGCAGGGCCCACTCAGGTATATGCCTATAGTCTCACAGGCCAATTCGAAATCAAACCTGCAAACCTTTGAGAATGCCCGAAGGAAAGCCCACCTACATATGCTAGAGCATATACTGTGAAATGAAATTTCATATAAGGTTAGATGGAAATTACACACTAGAAGGTCACAAAAGTATACCTAAGTCAGTATCGCTCAAGTTAGAAATACAAGAGGCAAGTTACATTAAAATGCATATAAGGCGTAACAAACGAAATATGCAGACATCATAAAACTATGACTAGCGAGATTGATTCTCTTACTCCACATACATAAAGCTACCCTAGGATTTAATGAAGTATACTATAGAAAGTTACACATAGGAAGTATATAATCATACATACAGTAATTATATAATTATTCTGTCCTAGAATTGCATTTTACAGATTGTCTTTGTGGATTCCAGTTCCTCCAAACATTTACATAGTGCCACACAGATGTTCAGTGTTATCATAAAAATCTGTTTGACAAAGCTAAGTATAGTGGATAAATGTATTAATTACTTTTTCATTAAGGCGGTAATATTTTTTTCAATTTTGCTTTTAACAATCTTGGTACATAAAAACAAATCTCATTTAAAATAAAAATGGACAATGATAAAATAAATGTCTGCCAGCTCATCCGTTTCAGTGCTGGAAAACAATACCCATCCTGAGAACGCTAGCCAGAAGGCAGAAATACTACTAACACAGGGTCCCAGACGATTGCAATTGCTCACTCAGCCACCCATCCACAATTTCCTACACTGGGCAAATTTATACTTGCCTGCTAAAATAATCTGCAAGAATTTGGGAAATTGGGAATAAAACTGAAGTAAAATACTAAATAATTTATACCGCTAATTTAAAAACTACTGAAGAAATATTAAAAGAAAAAACTGTCTATACTAATATTTCTTTACAGTATGGCAATATGTAGAACTGCTTAATCAGAAGACATACAAACAAAAAACAGCTAATTATAAATTTAGCACTTATATTCAAATAAACATTTCATGCCAAACAGCAATAAAATTAAAATGGTTTACATTATTAAAACTTACCCAATAGCTTTTGCAATGTAACCAAATGTATTCACAGTTGCTCTTCTAATTGCCTTTTTATGAGCTTTCAGCAGCTCCAGGAGTTCAAAGCAGATTCGCATCCACTCCCTGGCTGAGACATACTCTGCTCCTCTGAAGAAAAAAAAAGTCAGAAACAATTAATACCTCTCACTCTTATGTAAGAAAGCGGTGCTAATTTTCAGACCAAAATGCAGGAGTGGTCCACAAATGCAGAAGGTTTTTAAAAAATGCTTGGCAAGGCTGCAACCTACAGACAAGGAACAAATGGTGTTTACGAGGAATACATGAGAGTTAAAACTTTAAATCTCACTGGACTATAATCTGGTGATCACTGTTAACACATTTTAGTTATTAAACACATGTTGCCCCATGTTTTTCTTTAGAAGAAAATGGGTCCAAAATCAGCTTTTCAGGCTGTGCAGTGATTTAACAGTGCAGGGAGATATACTTGCAAAAATGAAGATCTCAATTTCTATCAGATAAAGATGTCATATGAATCAGTACTTTGGCACTAGGTTGATACCAAAATTCTAAAAATTTTTACTGTATCAGTAGTACCAAATGAAATCAGTGAAAGGCACAATAATAAGTGAGAAAAAACACACGGCTGAAGTTACTTATTTATTTAGCTGGCTACTTATTTGCAAAAATGGCTTAGTGAAGATACATTACAGCATCAAATCATGAAAAGAAAAATGGTCAAGGTCATGTCTAGAAATACTTTGTGCTCAACACAGAATTGTAGGAATTGTGTTTATTATTATTTAAAAAAAAGACACAGGCTTTTGTTATTGATTTTACCCTATTATTAGTTAGTTCAAGTTAGTTCAGAAATAGGTTTGTGCATGCTTGGACAGCACTATAATGTGAGTGAGCAGAGTTTTATTCACTCAAGTTGCAGAGTCATAAAGATGTAAGAAGAGACAGAACAATGACAAGATGAATTGCTTTTTAATATCAAGTCCTGCACAACCCCTAACAAGGAACAGAGCCTTTGCATTAATTTTAGGTAACAATATAAACTTCATTGCTTAATACACACAGCAGGTACTATATTGGTGACATTTATATGGCTTTTGAAGCCAAAGTAATGTTCATTAGTATAACCCCCAAAAATGTGACGAACATAATATACACGTCATAGTATATGAAAGGTACACTGGCAAATGGAATGTAGCCCACAAGTTATACTGCAGGTCCAGTTAATGTTTAAACTCTGGATTTGTACACGGGCTAAGCAATAAAGTCTTAATAGTCTTACAAGGTACTTTAAAAACAGCACAACAAAGTGGGTTTCACAAGTTCTGAGTAAATTAGTATGAACAAATATTAAAAAACGAAGGGAAAGATCTGGAAAATTAAAGCAGTAGTATTTTGTGACATTTGAAATTTGAATCAATTTGACTTATCTGTTAAATATTATTTTTGCACATGGTGAGATTCTACTCTGTTGGGCCCTCAAGCAAGACCCTTAACCTGAGAATTGCTCTAGGGGCACTCTACAAAGGGTTGACACTGCACTATGATACCCAAAGTTCATGCAAAAAGACAGTCTCCACTTGGGGATTAATTAAGTATATCGGAATTTAAAAAAAAAAATCAAAATGATGCAATCATACTTTATAAACACTATGCTGCAACGTCTCCATGATTATACAATCCCCACCATTTGTTGTCATACCAGTTGAATCGCCATGTCCACCACAAATTAAAATTCAAGCCCTGCATTTTCCATTGATAGCTATGAATTCCAAAAGTGTATTTAAATTATAATTGGGTAATTATTTGATGCATACACATTTACCATGCATTACTAATAGTATTTAAATAATTAAATTATGTTACATAATATTGTTCACTTTTAACAAAAAAAATTGAATGGGATTTCTGTGGTACTAAATATAATATTTTATTGCTATTGGTATCAAATACAAAAATTTTGGTATTGACGACATCCCTACTACCAACTGATATAAAAATTGTGCAAAATATTGTACTGTTTGTGTGTGTATTATAACATATGCACTCACAGACAACAGCCCACATACTACAAGAGCATTTTTACCAAATTTCATATCATTGCAATGCAAGAATATCACAAAAAAATTAAAACATTTATGCAACTCTGAAATCAACAGGACTCAACAAACCACCTGTAATAATCATAGCTCATTCCATTTTCTCTCAAAACTCTTTCACCAAGGTTTGTTTGCTTTCAAGTAATATAAGTAGCTGTTTAATGATTATATTAACCACAAAATGAACTACTGTAAATACTCGCAACACATGCATATTCAATAAAGCAAAACTTAAAAATAATTACCTGTCAGCAATCCTTCCAACTAGATCAATGCAATTTTCTTGAACCTTCTCATGCCTATTCTTTAGAATGGGAGTTAATCTGGGTAGCAAGTCCTTTATTGGTGGAGTCATCTTATGCATACCTTTGGAAAACAAAACAGTAATTTTTACAATGAAAAGGAGGCAATTTGAAAAGGATGCTTAACCATTAAAATGATAAACCCATCAGGATTGAACACAATCCATTTGTCTCTATCCTTATTCCTACTTGCACTACGTAAGTATTAAATAGTTGCAGGCTTGATAGAACTACAAAGTCTAGTCCTAACAAAGCAGAAAGATGTTTAACACAGAAATCTTTTTATTCAGTACATTTGAGAATACGATTAACTGCGCTCAGAACAATTCTCATTAGCAGCAGCTTTTTAGGCTACATGTTGTGTGTGTGTGTGTTTTTTGGGGTATCAGCAAAAAAAGGCAAGAAGGACAGTGAACTTGAACTAACTTTCAGTTGTTGAAAATAAGGTATTAACTATTGTTAATAACAGGATAAAATCTTACATAGCTGTGAATAAAGGAGCTTTATAGATTGTTTTAGTATGTTAAGAATATGATTTTTCGTAGTTAATAAGCTCATAATATGTTGTCTGAATTTTTACTGGTATAGAAGTTCTTCTTCTATTGTGTAATAGGAACTGAACTAGGATTATTCCAGCTAAGCATAAGTGGACATGCCAGCAGAGGATCATATGTTACCACAACAGACAGTTCATTAGACACTATTGATTCTTTCAATATTACCCCCTAAATACAGGATTACTTGGAGTCCAAACCTACTGTAAAAAGAGTTTCCAAACAGTCCCCATGTAAATGTACTTGACAAATAAGCTTTTATTCCAGTACAGGCCGAGTGCCGGACACTGGCAAAACATGAACAAGTGACACAGGCATCTAACAACAATTCTCCCAATAATGCCAGCAAGATATGTACAATAAATGATGCTTAGGTGAACTAGTCACCTAATGTAGAGTGTACAGTGGAAAACAAAGTACATTGCTTTCTAAAACTTAATTCATACATTCATGTTTACCTGTGCTCTTTTCTGAAGTTTTGTAACGAATGTAATCCCTTGCACACTGGTAAAATCAATTTTACTTAGAAGGAATGCAGTGCATGTGACATGCTGCATTATTTCCTAAACAAAAAGTTGCTGCCTTCACTACAACCCACATTATTTGCAACCATTTTATCCTGTTCAAGGATAAGCCTATTTCATTCATCGTTGAGCTCAAGATTTTTTTTTTCTGCTTCCAATATGTCTTTAGGATTGTGACTACCAAAAGACTGCAAGCACTGTAATACATACTTCAGGAACAACCACAAAATACTGCTCGGGAAATGTCTCCAAGTGACAGGATACGAGTCTGGCATTATAACATGGCAGACCCCACCTCCATATTTCCCAAAACTAGATATTCTTATTTAAATACTACATGACAAGCATATGCATGGATAATTAATGCATGAACAACCTTACAGACAGAAGGTAAATGCCTTTCTTCTTGTGCCAATAACATGAATTTCAGTGGGCTTGAAACTGCACTTGTTTCTCAAACGTTTTTGCATAGCGCACACACACAAAATTTGGCTGCAAACTCAGTTTTCAGTTAATCATTTTGCACATTATTATATTTAAACAATGTTAATTCTTCATTTAAGAAACATGTTGAGTTGATAACATCTTCCTTAACACTTTTCATTAGGACACAAATTAAACTTTATAAGCCTTTAAATGATTATTTAATTATGATACCTAGTTATATGAACTGCTGCAACTCACTTAAAAAATTACCACATTTAAAGTGATTCAAGGCAACTGAAATCTCAAGTTCCAACATTTTGTAAAATGTTTCTAATACATAAAGTACATTAAGAGTAGAAATCAGCAATATCTCACTTCTTCATAAAGAAAACATTTTATTTAAGTTCTCCTTAAAATTCCCTGAATTCTATAGTTAAGTTTTACACTTTCATCAAGTTGACAACATTGCACTAGATTGGCACGATTATGACAAAAGTAATAATTGACAATTACTACCTTTATTATAATTGTGATTATTAGTTTTAACAGTACAATATGCCCTTTGTCCTACTAACTGCATATACTGCATTCTGTTTACACACAGTACAGTAAAACCTCCATTTTGCAATAAAGCACTTTAAAATTAATATATATGCTGTATTTATTAAAATATTTAAAAATTTACATTTAACCATTTCAACAATAAAGATACGGCAGACATATTAGAAACTGTGTGACTTTAATACAGTAAATAACTGAAGATACCAAAATATTTCAAAAATAAACTTCCATTTTTTTTTACTTCAAAATAAATTGCTACTTCTAAAAAACCAGACATCACTACCACTCAAAAATGTAAAATGTTGAAAATGTTAAACATGGAAACGTTCAATTGGGGATGTGCTTAATTAAGAAAACAAATGTTGCATGCAAATGCAAAATCAAAGCAATGACAGTAAGATTAAGAAGTTAATGTAAACACAACCTAATAGTTCTCTTGTACATACATGTAAACACATTACATTTAACAAAGTAAATATATAGCAAGCTCAAAAAGTATTTAGATAGTAGCACATTGTTACATGCTGCTACAAGGTTCGGTCAGCTTGAACAGTGGGTTCTCTTTTCCAGAGGAAGGTATTGTAATGAAAAGTAAACTCATTTAAAGAAGTAGCATTACAAACATATATTCCTCATCAATATTGTGAACCATTATGATCAGGAATGTGTCAACAGTTCTACTCAACCTCGAACTAAATGCAGATTCAGGAGGTGCTACTTATTTCAGATACATTTTATTTTTGTCAAGATTTCTGGCATGAAATAGAGGCAATGTTAACTTTGGAAAAATAAAGGCATTAGGGAATGATTTCTCTTACCAAATATTGATCAGTTGTTATGCAGAGTTTTAATCTGAGCCTTGTCTTAAGATAAATAAAATGTGATGAAAACAGTTATCTGATTTTGCTGTGGACAGCCTGATGGATACTGATCTGTGTTACCATAAACAGGTAATTAATGGCTATCCCAAGTCATAGACCTAGTGTTACTAAGACTTGGTGCTCTTGCTTAGTTTTCACGCATGCTTTACACTTGTCTATGTGCCTGAATTTTAAAGGGCTATATAAATTTTACATGCAGTGGTTTAATAGTTGTCACAATAAAAATTTGAAAATATTCACAAATTAAGGACAATTTTCTTAATTTTGGTGCTTGAATGTCTAAAAGGTGTCAGGTGATCTTCTGTAGGTTCAACATTAATTATACTTCACAATTTTTGTGGATGCGGCAAACAACAAAGAAATATATTCACACCTTTTAAAAGTTGTTGTTTGGGATCAGACTCCAAGAAATGTTTTCACCATTTAGCAAGTGGTTGTTAGTACTAGTACTAATAATGTGAGTGCTTCTAATTTGCCAGTGTAATTGTACTTTGTGAATGTATCTGTGCTTGATAACCACTTATTTGCTGTTTAGAGCAGTTTATAACTGGGAAAGTAGGACTTCTAAGTCATCTTCCACAATTAGTATAATGAGGCAGTCATAATTATAATCTATATATATAATTCACTAAGGCAGTTGGAGGTGGGCACATGAGCGGGCAGCACATACTGAATTTCATACTGAGAATTCAGCAGACTAGCATGACGGAGGGAGCTGAATGGATGTCCTTCTCCTCTCCTCCCGTTCCACACTCCGTGCCATGCACCCCCATCTCTCCGTCTGGCAAGAGAAGGTGCGATTGCGGTCCGCCAGTTTTCAGTCACGGGCGATTGTGTGTTGGGTTCATTCCGTGCATTGCTACAATGTTGCTTTTCTTGCTGATTTATTACACTACTGATTTTTCAAATGTTAATTTTCTCCCTGTGCTTAAAAATCATTAAAAAACCGGCCTGATTATGCGGCGTATGGTACGCCGCAGGTTGGCTAGTTGTGATTAATATACGATTAATTTTGCAGTCCTGCACTTGTTGAAAAGAAATAATTATAAAAAGCAGAAATCCACAAACAGGATTAGAAAGTGACTATTTCTTGTCTACACGAGATATTGAAAGTGTCCCCTCCAGACATCAAAATACTGCAGGCATAAACTGACAATAAAGTACACAAAATTAACAGGTGAACTGTACAATACATTTTGTAAACTACAAAGGCAGCTTCTATCCAACACAATATTAAGGTGTAATTTCTGTCTTTACTTTTCACAGAATGGTTCATATGCAACTATAAATGCACTTTCTGTTTACTTTGAATGAAATGTATTAGATATTCTGAATAAATTAAATATTCTTGAGAATGATAAGACTAATACTATATATTAACAGATTACACAGAAATGGACTACTTGTTTATTAGCTTAGTTGCCCTTATAAGTGTGCAATTCAGTTCAGTAAAAAAAGAAAATCTGATGTATTACATACTTAATTTATAAGGAAAGTACACCATTGTTATAGAAGTCAGAATTAAACTAATAACTTATAATGATGTGATAAATAAATATAGAAAAGAAATAAATGTTTTTAAAGATTTACAGTATACCTAATACAATCTTTTAATGCTGTGTTCCCAAAATCCTAAATTATTCATTAAACTTAAATTAATTCTTAAAAAATCTGGCAAAAAACTGATTTAGGTATTTAAAAGTATGCTTAATAAAAATTTGGGGTTTTCTTGATCCACAGACTGATTTTCAAAGACATCATATTTGCTATACAACTAATGCTACATTTGATATAGAGATCACTTTCAGTTCAGTACAAAAGTAGTATGAGTCAAAATGTCATTCAAATATTAACCATTTGAGTGTCATCAGGTTAAAAAAAACTAACAGAGTTTACATATTACTTTTCTGGGGAAAAATAAAAGGTCATGAAATGAGACTGGAATGATAAATCCCTGTAAGAATGCCTAATCTGAGACTTCCTTTTTGGAATATATTCTAAACATATAACTGCAGACCACCACACAAAAGGTTACATTTCGACATCCAACACAATATTTTACTCCCAATTTTTAACAGTGTATGAATACACAAGAAAACATACCAATGACATTGACAATGGCCTTCAGGGCTCCCAGAATACTACCCAGAACCTCTGGGTACTCTTCTCCAAGGTACTCGTACAAAACCACACCCAAGTGACCCATCAGTTTTTCCTTTGGTTAAAAAAAAAAAAAAAGTTAAAACACATTAACTAAATTAGTATTATATACACCTTAAAATTCTTCAAGAAATAGTAATAAAATGACACTGGAAAACAAGTTGTAATGAGTATAAACTACAACCTGTGGATTCAGAAACAAGAGCTCCACCTTTAATAAACAGTAATGAAGCATGGATAAACTTTGAAAAGAACCTTCTGTCCTTCAGTGTTAATACAAAATGAAATTCTAAAAAAATCCCAAAAACTTCACATAATTAATCCATCAAGTGAACTGTAGAAAAAGTATTATGGCATAATTACATTTTCCTTGTAGCACAGTTTTGTTTGAACTGTCCATTTCACTCAAATTGACTTTCATGCTGCATTGTAATTGACTACATACTTTGTATGCGTTTTTAAACAGAGAACTGGAAGGGTAAATGACTTGCCAAGAACCACACTGTAAGAGGAAGACAAGAATCGTCCAAAGCCTTGGTCACCGCCCTAAACAGCCTGCTGTTTATTAAAGTACCACATTTAGTTAATTTTCACATTACAGCAGAGTGCCCCACTTCACAAGACTTCTAAGCATCGTACAACATTTAAACAGCAGAAGAAACCGGTCTTTTCCCCCCACTGTAAACCATGCTCTTTGTAATCTGGTCTTATCTCACAGCTGTAACATAGTTCCTTTACTCAAAGGCTTTAACTCATTAAGATTATGGCACAATTTATTCCAAAAAATTCAGAAAATACTATTCTGATACATATTTCTGTATTCTGATAGCATCAAAAATAAAGACAAGATTATAGTCCTTTTCATGCCGAAATTTACATTGTTTACTACAAATGCTTCTTTTTGCTCCAAGTCTATAAAAATTTGTACCAGAAAAATACTTGAACATTACAACATGGCAAAGGAAGAGTACTGCCCATGCTAGACACTTATAGCAACGCATAAAAGAAAAATACCTCTTGACAGGTCTTCATGACCACTGCAGTTCTAGATATAAGATCAGCTGCTTGCTGTCTGACTTTCGCAGACTTGTTGTTAAGTCGCCACAAAACTGTACCACAGATCTGAGGGAGATATGGCTTAACTCTTTTTCCCAAGGCATTAACAACCGTGCCAAAACCATTCAACATCACAGAGTCCTGAAAATGTCAAAAAGAATAAAGTATAATAATAATAATAATAATAAACACATTTAATAAAGAGTTACTCTGATTTAAAGATGTTTTTCTAAAAATGCTTAATACAGTATATTAAAAACTATTTGTGTGTGTGCCTTATAAACCCTCCTTCAATCTAAGTTTTAATCAGCATCTTGTGTATAAAATTACATACATGTACTTTCCAAATACAGTCAAACCACAAAATGGGACTGGAGTTTGTAGTGACTTAGAATTTTTTTTTTTTTTAAATGTTGATATTTCTTATGCACTTTTTTCCAAGCTTCATGGCAGTAATATATCTAAACTTTAAAGAAGATAATTCAAGTGCTATTATGTAAATACTTAAATGCTAAAATGACAAATTGATTTTAAAGTGAAAATGTCAATCTTTCAAGTCAAATGTACTATCACTGATTTAACAATATAGTAATACCTCAGTGGTCTGTTCCTGGAAAGCATACAGAATGCCGTCAATAAGTTGCTCCTCCAGTTTGTGATCAATATCTGCTGCCCCAAGATTTCCCATGATTTTTTCAATAGTTTCCATCACCATTTTACGGTACTGTTCAGCCTCATCTTTCAAATCATCCACAATGCGGGAGATGATTTCTGCAGCCCCAACCTTATTTGCCAATTCCACTGTCGTATCCACCAACTATATGAAAACAAAAATCGGGTAAACAGAAAAAACACACTTTAATTCTTTGATATTACATGCATAAGAGTGACAACAGAATATACAGGATATATTAAATCAGTTTGTCAAAATGTAAGATGTTTTAAAGTACTTGTCTATAATTCCTTCGATCCAGGGCCATTCTATGCTGCCAGAAATGTTTGAAGAAAGGTGGCAGGATTTCAGTTTTGATGTAGTTTGCTTCTACACCATCAGTCCCACAGCACTGTTTAACCACCTAAAAGATAAAATCATTTATATTTTATAACATTATATTAACATAAGACACTGAAGTCAAGCCAATCTCTTCTATTAACACTTAGATATTTTTAAATGGCAGCTACTCTTTTAAATATGCATTTTTTTTTACAAAATATTGCATACTTTTCATGCAACAAAACACACCAACGACAAATACTCACTTTAAGCACAATCTTTTTCATCTCTTCATCAGGAGATTGGAATTCTCTAATCAAGATTAACATCACTTCTCTAGTATAGTAATTTGCATATTCAGCATCCATCAAGGGTATAAGATAACCAATTGCTTTGAGGAAAGCAGCAAGACCCTGTAGAGTAAAAAGGAAAACTACTGAAATGTCTAAAGGAGAAAAATGGGAAAACACAACTCCAAGTTACACAATATTCAATTAAATTGCCTTAGTTTAATCAATGAAGGTTGACAATTCCTTACCAAATAACAAAAATGAAAATCCAATACTGAAGAACTTCCTAAGGACAATTTGTTCCAGCACTTAATTTGCAAAATGTGTGTATTTAATGTAAAAAAAAATAGCAGTAGCACACACTGTACAGAGAGTAATGGTTAGGGGACAATATTTCTGTTTGCAATTCTGTTCTACTAAGGACTGTTACTGAGTTCAACAGAGCAGGTTGTTTTTAAAGTTTATCATATGCTTTGATGTCCAACTGGATCAGAGTTACAATAGGTATAAAACTCTCCACCTTGGATGCCTGTGAGAAATTAAGAAATTTGAGGGGTTTTTTTTCTTGTTAATTCAGTTGGGCTAAATAAATCTAGCATGCTAAAAATGGTTTCAAACGAAGAGTTTTAACAAATAAGCATCACTGACTTTAAGCGAAGGCAGCAAAATCGTAACTCTGATATCCCTGAAGTTAGTGTACAAAACACTAGAAGAAAGTTTTATCAAACTTAAGACTTGCATCTACTGGGCTATCATGAGTAATTTATGTAACATCTAGAATCTGCTTATGAATCTGTAAATGGATGTTAATCACAAGTGTGCTAAAATATTCAGTTTTCTATATTTTTTTTTTTTTGAATGATGTTGAGCTAATGCAGACAGCATTGTTTGTTCCCTCAACATATCAAGCATCTCTTTGTAGGCTGAACAAAAATAGGTTTAGAACTTTGACAATATGAACAAAAGTGACTTCATAAGGATAGCATAATGTATGGTAGCAATACATCTCATTGTACACTTAACAGAGAAATCAGGTTATTAGACAACGACAAAGCCCGGCCTCTTATACAACACTGGTTTGAAAGAAAGAATCATATTCAAGCAGAGAACCAATTTTGGTTATCCTCTCATTACTATCCAACTTCCAGATATTTAAGATCTTATTTACATTGTTCAGCCTTTTTATTGCTATACATTTGGCTTGTGATAAGAATTAAGAAAGCTATTAGTGAACATATTACTACAAAACAGTCAGATTGGCTGAAAAGATATTCTACTTTACTAGCTATGTCAAGCGGTCTACAATTTTTGGTATTTGGGGACAGAAAGGACTGGGGTTGTTTCTTTCTTAAAAAGATTATTAGGAAACTAGAATTACTATTTTGAACAAAGGTTAATGCTCCGGTCTCACAGATCCAGTGCTGTGCCTGGTATTTTGTAATTGGAGGTTGCAAGTTGTATTTGTGTCCCAAAGGGTTTTTCTCCAGGTACTCCACTTTTAATCCCAATTCCCCAAAATCTACTTAAGGTAACTGAATGACTAAATGGGCCCTAAAATGGACTACTGTACTTAGTGTGGAGTCAGCCCTGTGGTTAATGCTGTCACTATATGCCTCTGTGCCATGACCTTGAATTGCATTAAGAGCATTTGAGAACAACATCTTTTATCATCAAGCTACCTTTTTTACAAATTGGCACATGAACTAGATGCTAGCATGTTGTTCGAACTGCAACATAGCGCCGAATGACTATGCACAAGTCTAACTCAAAAGGTAATTAAAACAATACTACATGATGAAACCAACCCGGACCTGTTGTAACTGGTCTACAGATGTGCTGCTTTCCCCTCCACAACAATGTGTACATAATCTGTTCTCTCACTCTCCCGCTATATCACAATTACGGAAACTTTTTGACTGCCCCTAACAGAGAAAAATGATGATCAACAGGAAAAAAAACGAGTGTAAACCACATTTACAAACACCTACATAAGCTCAGAAAAGAACAGAAACACATAAAATGTCTGCAAAACAAGAAAATTAAACATAAAAGAGAAGCTACTGTCTCACCTTGCCTCTGTGCTGCCTAATACCCTTCCAGAGAGGCTTGAGGACAGAATCAAATGACTCAATGCCGTATGGTGTAGCAGCCTCAGCCAAAGCAGCTATAGCAAGGGCACTAATAGTACGGACTTTTTGCTGCTCATCCACTAAACCTGAAATACAATAAAACAGTAAAGTTTAGTACAGTCAACTTTACAGAACACCTTTACTTATAACTAGTGGTCTTTTGGGCAAAATTCAGATTTGACAAAAGACATATCGGTAACTGATACAGATGTTGTACACAATCATGGAAATATCTACCAATATATTAATATCAAAAACCTAATCTTTAGGATTCAGAATAGCTTCAGTCCTTCTAGAAATGCTGTCTTAAAACTTCTGAACTATGTGTAGCGAAATAATGCATTATCCCTCAAGAAGATAAGCCTTCAATTTTCTGAGGGAAATGGATGGTGAAATTTGCTTTTCAAACCGCGCTACATTGGCAGGGGAGGCCATAGAAGATACATCAACTTGGTATTTGTGAAACCACTATGTATTAAGTACTAATTGTCAGCCTTTTTTTAAAACAGTTGACACACATGCTAACTAGCAATCAATTTAAAAGGATTCACATTTGCACCTGCTTTTTTAATTCTGTTATTTGAAATGTATAACCCTTTCTCATTCTGTCTTTCCATTATTTAAAAAAAAAAACTTTTCATAAATGACCTGGCTGTTCTTGAGTGCGTATATTTATACAACTGCAGCTGGATTGGTATAATTTGATATTTTTTTGATTAATTGGTTATAATCAGTCTTTGACCGTTTCCATAATTTTTAAAGATAAACATGAGAGTTACATATTAGAATATGTTTTATATGCTTTTTTGAGATTATGGGTGTTAATTTAATTTATAATATTGTACTACACTCCTCAGGCTACGTCGTCGTAACAAGCTCCTAATTTAATTAATGTATTGGATTTACGGCCATACCAAAACATAACAGTGTGCTCTTTACATAGGGAAGAGGTCCATTAGTAATCAAAATTGAAGACACTTTGCTTGAGAAGTGTCTCAAAATCTTGCACTTTTCGGTAAGGTTTTATTGTGAATACCCCTTTCTGAGCATGTACAGTATTTACATGGATTATGTAATGAGATGTGAAATGTATTTATCTTTAGTTCCCAGTTGTTAGGCCCTGACGAAAGGTTAGAGACCCGAAACACAACGTCCTAATGGCCAATGTGGATACTATTGCTATATTGACTACTGACCATCTGAACTTTGTTACCTACAACATGCAATTAAGGATTGTTTGCATGACCTGCTTATATTTTGACAAATGTCTAGTATGAGTTCATGCATGATCAGTTCTCAGTCTGGGTCTGCTGGCTTCTACATTCTGGTGCTTGTTTTTCATTTTGGTTGTTCCCTAACATAATAAGGACCGATTTATTATGCAAGTGCCTTAAAAATCCCATTTGACTCTTACTTTGTTTAAATTTCAGGCTTACTAAACAGATACAGCTTTAGTAATGGTCATCCATAAGTACATCATATAGCTCTCAGCATGTTGCTTGTATGCATTTACTAACTATATGCAAGATTCAATAATTTAAGAGCGCAATATACACAACCTACATGAGATTTAAATAAAAAAGAAAAAAAACCAAAATCATACCATGTTCAATGATTTCAACAAGACTCCGAAGATGAGGCAAGATGGCACAGCCCATCAGGATGGCAATCTGCTGGACAATTTTAATGCCAGTGTGTCTTGCTTGCCAGGACTTTTTGCTTTTACATACAGCCTTGAGGAAGGGTAAAAGTGATGGAATGCCAAGGGCAGACGCCACAACAGCAAAGGCACGGGCAGTTGTGTTTCTCACATACTCGTCCATGTTGTCAATATCTGGACGCATGGTTGAGATCATTGTGGCCAAGCCAGCAGCCTAAAATTACAGATTAACAAAACAAGACTGATGAGCAATTTTCAATTTAGAAAATTCATAACACTTTTGACAATATAAAAATGAAAACCTAATTACAACACTAATAAAGATAGCTATTTGCACCTATTATTTATTTTTAATACATCACATACTAGTTAAGGAAGTGCAATTAAGGTATGCCGTTACTGAAAAATATCAGCTTCAAGTGCATAATGCAAACATATTATGACCCGTAACATAATACAAACAAATTAGCAATCTAAATTATTTGGGGGAAAAATGTCATGTAGACCCACCTTTGCCAAGTTGGAAATAATTTCTCTGCCTTCCACTCTAGCATAGTAATCTTCATCAATCAACAATGGCTCAATAACGACAAGAATCTGTCAAGTAAGAGAAACATGTTTATATTCTGTTTAAGCACTCAATTGATATTTAATTTTACATAATAACATAGGATAAAATACTGTACATTATTCTAGTTTTTATACAAATACAAAAGATTTGCTATGTAAAGTAGTCCTTAAAGCCCTGTATACTGATATTCTTGAGTTTTGAATATTAAAAAAACACCACCTTACCTTATGTACATAGGGTCGGACCAAGTCGTCAAGTTTGTACAATATCCTGTCAATGACCTTTACTAGAAGATGACGCTCCTGATCTTCCAAAGTGGGTGACATCAGCAGGGGCAGAATCTGATTAAACAAGGGCCCTGCCCCAAATTCCCTGGCTTTATCAGTAATCTGACGAAGAGCTGCCTGAAAATTTAATGGAAAAAAATATAGGGTTTAAAGTTGGAACACATTAAGTGCGGCCAATAACTGTTTAACACTATCATTTTCAGAAAAGATATTTATAACTTAAGCTTCCAAACTACAGTAAAGTTATACAGATATTTTAAAATAAACATATTACACTCACCATTTTCACTGCATACTTTTTCTAATGTATTTTAAATGATACAAATTATGTGAATGACACATGTGTATTCACTTAAGTCACATTTTATAAACACGATTGTTGACCAAAAAAAAAAAAATCAGGGCAAGGGTTTGTGTGTTCTGGGGGAAATTCTAATGTGCTCCCCCAATCCTACAAAAGTAGCCTCGAAAATGATTAAAAAGATTTTATAATTTTACAATGCTATTTTAAAATCAGCTACTTAATCTTCATGCCTTGAACTATGCTAATGTAGACTTAGAATTTACTGTAAAAAATTTCTCAGAATCTCTCTGATTATCAACAGTGCCAAAGATGAGACTGTTACTTTCCTAAATATCTTGTGGAATTGCAGGAAAAGAATCGGCTTAAAACTGCCATGTTCCATGTGACCAAACTAAAACTGTACTTTGGTCCCAAGAATGGTTTTGGTTCAGGGTGCCACAACACAGAGTATGGTTTCATTTTTTTCTGCACCATTAAGTTGCCTCACAGCAAAAATGTGTAGTGTGGTTACACTGACCTCACTTGCAGGAAATTACTAATTACAACATTTCAACAAAGAAGAAGTTGTCTAGAGAAGAGGAAATGCATTTTTGGAAGACCAGCTTGGGCACATCTGGACATACCCCACTTTCATTTACAAGAGGGTATTCCGGAAGAGGTTCAATTAACAATATACTCATAGAAATACATGTGTTTCGGACATTGTAAGCATAAGACTGGATGAGTTCAAATGTGGTTTATGTGACACAAGTAACGTTATTTTTTCTTGAACTTTTGATGTTGTTTGATGCTATCCTCATGCTGGTCACTACAGACCCCTATTACATCAGATGTGTTATCACCATTCTGCATGAAAACATGAGATTAAAAGTTTTCTTTGGCCTGCACTAAACTACATGCATAAATAATATAGTTTTTTATTATACACAGGAAAACTAAAACAAGAAGACCTTTCTCATTGGAGGAGTCCCATTCTTAATTTTCAAAAGCAACTTCATTATCTTCCTCTCCTTCTGTTCCTCTGGGCTAAGAGTAGATTCATCAACTTCTACCTAATAAAAGACAAATAAAATTGAATTTTAAAATAAATTTTAAATTATTACCATTAAAGAAAAATCAAACATCAGAAAGCATATATTTGATTTTTATTACTTACCAATAACTTGTCAAAGTACTGAATATCATCAGGTTTAAGGAAAGGCAGATTGCCAGAGGGTTGGTCATTTAAAGTCTTCATGGAACGGTCTTCTGTCTGCATGTGAAAGCCAGTCATTCCTCCAATAGGGGTTGGTGTGGCGGTAAGTTTACGAGCAGGTGTGCGGATAGGGACATAGCCTGCAGGAGGTGGCAAAACCTATACCAGGAATGCAATATATATTAAAAAAACAGCTTCAAATGCAGGATAATAAATAAAATAATCTGTTGCCGATACAAATATACAGGCATGTGAACATCCTCAATGGCAGACGCAGAAAAACAGATATTTCATTTCAAACCAAAAAGATGGAGGCCAATCTTAACAGCTATAAAGAAAAATTATTAAAAATTATTTCAGGAACTGTGGAGGCTGAACCTCTTTTAAATACATGGTTGCAGGAATTACTGTACTAGTAAGAAATCAAACAGTAATGGCTGCATACGACTAAACAATCTAGGCTACAACAGAGTTGGATATACCATAGTGTTTAGAATTAAAAATTAGTTAAATATATGGAAAAAATAGATCATAACACAGATTTAGTTCATATAACAACCACTCCATATTTATTGAGCTAAGTTTATTGAATTAACAAATACATGACGACAATATAATAGTATAAATAACAATCTTCTTAAATCTGAAAAATTCTATTTTCTCTTTTAAAATTTGTAACATATGCTCAAACTGCTAGTTGTTTGTTTAACAAAAGGTATACCTTATAGCCTTCAGGAAACATTGCATCAAGCTCCTCATCTGTAAGAGGTCGATTTCTTTCATCAATCTCTCGCTCCCAGCGCCAGGCTTGTAACTGCTCCGGGGTCATGCTCATTAAGTGACCTGAAAAAGAATATTTATTTAAATATTCTATCCAATTTAAGACAGTTGTAGGTATTATCATAGTTAAAAAGCAGCTGCAATAAAAAATTGGCAGAATGTTTGTCTCAGAATGATGCAGAGAATTACTTATGGCCATGAGCTAAATAAAACAGAAAAAAGGACCTTCACAGTTAAAAGTCAGCTGAGAGCACAATTTCTATACTGTTTTCTCTGAACAGTCAGAAAAAACAAGGTACAAACCTTGGAAACTTGCACTCACTTTAATCCTTTATTCTAGATAATGCAAATTACAGAATAAATTAAGTACTATATGTTTTCATCAATTAAGTGTAACATGGGCAATTTATGTTAACATTTCTATACTAAATTATTAATGCACATCTTATTATTGCAAATCAATGTCTCCCCATGTTACAAGAGTACTTTTCACGGATTCTGTTTTAAAGCCAAAGTTGTTAAAATTAACTCTTTTAAAAATACACTAATAATTTGGCAAATAAAACCAACAATAACATTAGAAAGACAGAAAATAATGAATTCCAAAAGAATCTACAGTAATATACGCAATGATGCAGCAAGTTTGTAGGAGATGTTTCCAGGGAAGCTGATATCCCTGAGCAGCAATGTCAGGTGGCCTTCACGCTCACCTGATCTCGCTTCGTGTGATTTCTTCTTGTTGGCCTACCTGAAATCGAAGGTATACACAAACCGACCTGAAAACTTTGAAGTCCTCAAGAACAGTATTTACCACAAAAGTGCCGTTATTCTCCTTTAAATGGCCAAATGAGTCATGTAAGCTTTCAGAAATCATCGCAAAGAGTGTATCACTAATGATGGCCATCACCTTGAAGACACTGTTTTTAAACCACAGTGAAAAAATCTATTTTTCATACCCTTTCTTATTTCATAATGAAACTTATTTTATCTTGTAGTGTTTTTGTAGAATAATCGTTTGAAATGTGGTACTACTTTATGGCTTGCCCTGCATATTTCACCAATACTACTCCTGCAAAAGAAACAGATGATGCTTAAACCTAATCAGTCTTTTTAGTTTGTACTCAATTAATTTAGCATTCACATTTATTGGCAAAACCTTCACCACAAAATCTCCCACTAACAAACTTAAAACCAAATTGCAATTAAAAAGAAATAACTACACTTTGGAAAAAGATTAACTTCTGGCAGCATTTCTAGCATTAGGTAATAAATCTTATATACCTGGTGTAGGTGTGGACATGTTCATTGCTGGGGTTCCAATTGGAGTCTTTCCAGGAGTAAGGAGTGGAGTAGATGAACCAATTTGACTTGCTGGGGTCTCATCCCATCTAGATTTCCTCTTACTGGCTCCAGGAGTTGGTGTTTCCCCAATAGAGTCACCTCCACGATCTGTACGAGGGGTCTCTGCCCAACCACTGCCATGACCAGGCGTCTCTGAAATGTACAAAAAGATACTGCAAGATTACAAAATGAAGAAATTGCATTATCAAAAGGAATACTGAAACTGTACTATAAATGTGCCAAATGAATACCTTAACGATACATTTTGCCTAAATCAGCCAGACATGGCACCACAATCATACCAGTCTAGCCACTTGTCATCAACTGTTTCAGAAATGGAGCATGAAACCATATAACAAAGATGTAATCAATACAGAACAAACAGTAAAATTGTTTGTTGCACCTAACTCCTCAATGCTGATCCATTGGTAAGGCAATGCCAGAAACAACTTGCAGTACTTGACATGAAAGAAGCAGAAAACTACATATCTTAAAAATGGCAGCTGTACTGCCAACAGCAACACAAAAAGAAATGAAGAGTCCTACCTAACTACCAGCAATGATAAACCTCTCTTGTCCATTTGCCTGGAGAGGCAAATACTATAAACAGACAAGTTCAAATAGGAAATAATAAAAAAATCTGAGACTAGAAAAAATGGAGACCTGAATAATGCTAGCAGCAGCAACAGCTAGCTTTGGATCATCATAAATTACACTGCTCAAGATGAACTGGTTAAATAAATATAGCATATAGAGGACATATACACACACACACACACACATATATATACATATACACATACATACACACTTTGATACAATGTAAAATAGTGTACAGCTTGCATAACAGTGTAAATCTGCTGCAGCCCAAAACCATGACACTCCCACCACCATGCTTGACTGTAGGCAAGACACACTTGTCTTTGTAGTCCTCACCTGGTTGCTGCCACGCACGCTTAACACCATCTGAACCAAATAATTTTATCCTGGTTTTATCAGACCACAGGACATGGTTCTAGTAATCCATGTCCTTAGTCTGCTTGTCTTCAGCAAACTGTTTGCGGGCTTTCTTGTGCATCATCTTTAGAAGAGGCTTCCTTCTGGGATGACAGCCATGTAGACCAATTTGATGCAGTGTGCGGCGTATGGTCTGAGCACTGACAGGCTGACCACCCCACCCCTTCAACAATGCTGGCAGCACTTGTACATCTATTTTCAAAAGACAACCTCTGGATATGACGCTGAGCATGTGCACTCAACTTCTTTGGTCGACCATGGCAAGGCCTGTTCTGAGTGGAACCTGTCCTGTTAAACCGCTGTATGGTCTTGGCCACCATGCTGCACCTCAGATTTAAGGTGTTGGCTATCTTCTTATAGTCTAGGCCATCTTTGTGTAGACCAACAATTCTTTATTTTCAGATCCTCAGAGAGTTCTCTGCCATGAGGTGCCATGTTGAACTTCCAGTGACGAGTGTGAGAGCGATAAAACCAAATTTAACACACCTGAGACCTTGTAACACTAACGAGTCACATGACACTGTGGAGGGAAAATGGCTAATTGGGCACAATTTGGACATTTTTTACTTAGGGGTGTACTCACTTTTGTTGCCAGCGATTTAGACATTAATGGCTGTGTGTGGAGTTATTTTGAGGGGACAGTAAATTTACACTGTTATACAAGTTGTACACGGGCTACTTTACATTGTATCAAAGTGTCATATCTTCAGTGTTGTCCCATGAAAAGATATAAAATATTTACAAAAATGTGTGGGGTGTACTCACTTTTGTGAGATACTGTATGTGTATATCTATATATCTATCTATATCCTGTTCTTCCTGTCTCCCTGTAGCGCTGTCTTAGGCGTCTCACAGTGCGGACATGGCAATTTATTGCCCTAGCCACATCAGCAGTCCTCATGCCTCCCTGCAGCATGCCTAATGCACGTTCACGCAGATGAGCAGGGACCCTAGGCATCTTTCTTTGGGTGTTTTTCACAGTCAGTAGACAAGTCTCTTTAGTGTCCTGCGTTTTTAGAACTGTGACCTTAAATGTCTACTTTCTGTAAGCGGTTAAGGTCTTAACGACCATTCCACAGGTGCATGTTAATTAATTGATAATGTTAATTGAACATGCATGGAAAACATTGTTTAAACCCTTTACAATGACGATCTGTAAAGTTATTTGGATTTTTAAAAAATTATTGTTGAAATACACAGTCCTGAAAAAGGGACATTTCTTTTTTTGCTGAGAATGTGTGTATATATATATATATATATATATATATATACACACACACACACATATATCTATAGATATCTATCTCTATCTATATAGATATATCTATACTAGACATTAAGCCTGTTACAATAACGAGCGCTAGAACAGTAGTGCATAAACATTAGTAGGAACAGTCTATATTAAATGGCAGGGGACCTTGACCTCATTCTGTTTCTTGTCTTAATTTTTTTTTGTCGAAAATATTTTTTCAAGAAGCCTAAAGTAAAATAATAATAAAAATAAAGTAAAAAAACGTACATGACAATACAGTAAGTATAATTAATATTGCATGAGTGTAAAACTTTGTAACAATCTGTAAGACACAATATCTGAAGAAGATATTCAGGTAAAATTTTCAATTTTTTATCTCATGAAATTTTTCTGTACAATTTCATTATAGACAACATTTCTTGTAAATATTCTGTCTGAGTTTGGCAACAGTTTGCCTTGTTCAGGAATCTGTACAACCTTGACAACATCTGGAAAACGTCTAACTCTTGATAATGCAACATAAAACTGACCATGGCTGAATACTGGTTCTGGCAAGTAAATGCCAACCTTTTCTAAGGTTTGCTCTTCTGAGTCTCTCTCTTTTAGCGTTTTTCTGACAGTCATTTTCTTTTTCTTCAATCGATCTATTTGCTATTTTGTCTTTCAGCGTTTCTTTTGTTGATGTTTACTTGTTGAACTGACCGTTCTTCCAGGAGATGTTGCTTATATAGGATTTGATTGTCTAGGTCATTTGTCCTACTTGACGTGTTCTTTTTTTGGGTGGCATGTTGTTAGTAGATACGTCCGTAATATTTTCTCCTACAGTAATACTGGCTTGTATGTGGCTGTAATATGCATCCTTTAATATGTCTTTAATTTTCTCTCGCAGTAATACTGGTTTGTATTTCCATAAAATGCCTGTAATTTTCTCTGACAGTAATACTGGCTTTGATGTCCGTAATATGACTTTAATTTTCTGTCACAACAGTGGGCAATCAGCAGAGTGTCCCCAGCAACTGATGTAATGTGTGCCATGCTGCTTATAATCGTGCCTGTGGCGTCTCCCCAGCAAGTATTTTAATCTGTGGGGACGTGCAACTGATTATTTTGTGTGGCGTCTCCCTAACAATGGATTTTATGTGCGCTGCCGTGACTACCCAATCAGCACTCTCCCCAGCAATGGTGTCCTTTATATCTTATCATGCGCAGCCGTGGAAAGGCCATTCACTGTGTGCCCAGCTTCCAGTGTGTGTGCTTTATTTCCTTACCGTGCGCTGCGGTGGCGGCTAGGCCATTCACTGCGCGCCCAGCTTCCAGTGTATGTGCGTCCACGTGCCGAGCGCATGGGCGGGGCGCGGTACAATGTGCGGCGAGGCCAGCGCATCACTTCACCAGAAGACACACACACGGACACCTGGGCGCACACAGGGTTTTATTAAAGAGGATGATATATATATATATATATATATATATATATATATATATAGGGCGGCACGGTGGCGCAATGGTATCGCTGCTGCCTCGCATGTAGGAGACCCGGGTTCGCTTCGCGGGTCCTCCCTGCGTGGAGTTTGCATGTTCTCCATGTGTCTGTGTGGGTTTCCTCCGGGTGCTCCGGTTTCCTCCCACAATCCAAAAACATGCAGCTTAGGTGGATTGGCGATTCTAAATTGGCCCTAGTGTGTGCTTGGTGTGTGGGTGTGTTTGTGTGTGTCCTGCAGTTGGTTGGCACCCTGCCCAGGATTGGTTGGCTGGGATTGGCTCCAGCAGACCCCCTGACCTTGTATTCGGATTCAGCGGGTTGGAAAATGGATGGATGGATATATATAGATAATATATATATAGATAAAATATATATATATATATATATATATATATATATATATATATATATATAAATATATATATACATATATATATATATAAAATATATATACACATATACATACACTGCTCACAAAAATTAAAGAAACACTTTAAAGAAACACATTAGATACATCAGATCTCAATATGAAGTTGGATATCTATACAAATAACGACAGGGCAATGTCTTAGGAACAATAGGATGCCAAGTCTTTTAATGGAAAAAAAAGTTTTCTGCCTACAGAGGGCTCAATTGTGTAGACACCCTAAAATCAGAGTGAAATGAAGATGTGGCAGGCTAGTCCATTTTTCAAAAACTTAATTTCTGCTACTCAAAATGCTTTTCAGTATCTTGTGTGGCCCCCACAGGCTTGTATGCATGCTTGACAACGTCGGGCATGCTCCTAATGAGACGACGGATGGTGTCTTGTGGCATTTCCTCCCATATCTGTATGAGGGCATCCCTGAGCTGTGGTACAGTCTGAGGAGCAACCTGGCGGCGCCTAATGGACCGAAACATAATGTCCCACAGATGTTCTATTGGGTTTAAGTCAGTGGATCGTGAAGGCCATTCAATTGTTTCAATTCCTTCATCCTCCAGGTACTGCCTGCATACTCTTGCCACATGAGGCCGGGCATTGTCGTGCATTAGGAGGAAACCAGGACCTACTGCACCAGCGTAGGGTCTGACAATGGGTTCAAGGATTTCATCTCGATACCTTATGGCAGTCAGAGCACCATTTCCTACGCAGTAGATGTCTCTGCATCCCTCCATGGATATGCCTCCCCAGACCATCACTGACCCACCACCAAACCTGTCATGTTGAACGACGTTCATATCGTTCTCCTTGTATTCTCCAGACTCTTTCAACGTCTATCACAGCTGCTCAGGGTGAACCTGCTCTCGTCTGTAAAAAGTACAGGGCGCCAGTGGCGGACTTGCCAATTCTGGTGTTCTTGAGCAAATTAGTCGAGCTCCACGGTTCTGGGCAGTGAGCACAGGGCCCACTACAGGACGTCGGGCCCTCAGGCCATCTTCATGAAGTCTGTTCCTGATTGTTTGGGTAGAGACATTCACACCAGTGGCCCTCTGGAGGTCATTCTGTAGGGCACGAGCAGTGCTCAGCCTGTTCCGCCTTGCACAAAGGAGCAGGTATCGGTCCTGCTGATGGGTTGAAAACCTTCTACGGCCCTGTCCAGCTCTCCGAGAACAGCAGCCAGTCTCCTGAAATCTCCTCCATGTTCTGGAGATTGTGCTGGGAGACACATTAAACCTTCTTGCTGCAGCACGTGTGGATGTGCCATCCTGGAGAAGTTGGACAACCTGTGCAATTTCTGTAGGGTTAAGGAATCACCTCATACTGCCAGTAGAGATGATTACTCAAGCCAAAACTAGCACGAGTGGAAAACCAGCCAAAAAGATCAAGAGGGAGAAACTTGAAATGACCTCCACATGTAAAACCAGTCCTGTTTTGAGGGTTTTCTAATTGTTGCCACTTTAGTGCACCTGTCGTTAAGTCCATGAACTCCAATACAGCTGAAAGTGATTAACAATGACCTCAGCTGCTTAACCAACCAGAAAATTATCAGACAGGTTTAATTGATTTCATGCCAGGCCCAATAAAAAAGTGTTCCTTTAATTTTTGTGAGCAGTATATATATATATATATATATATATATATATATATATATATATATATATATATATATATATAAGATATATAGATATATAGATATAAGATATAGAGATATAGAGATATATAGATATATATAGATATAGATATATACATATACACACACATACATATATACATAAACACGTACATATACACACACATATATATGCACAAACACACACACATCACACAAAATCAAAAAAAGCAATCTTTAAACTATTTTCTAAAATGGAAAAAGCTAAATTGTTTCTGGACTTTAATTTAGTAAAGGCTTTTAATTTTCTTTTAATTTTGAGTGGTCGGAGTGGTGGCTCTGAAGGTAGGGACCTGCAATCGGAAGGTTGCTGGTTCAAATCCCATAAATGCCAGAAGTGATTCCACTCCATTGGGCCCTTGATTAAGGCCTTTAACCTGCAATTACTCCACCCTGGGAATGATGTTAACCTGAATCCAGCTCTGTAAGGAGGCCCTCCAATCTGCAGGGAAAATTTGGGACTTGGTGGCAAGATTGGCACCTCCGCCACCATAAAATACTTCACTGTTCCATTCCATCTGAACTAGTAAGGTGTCTGAGGTGTCACCCATTGAATGGCTGCACTCGGGTCCTAATCTGGGATCCTGAGGTGGTTTGTCATGTGGTTGGTGCTCCTAAACTCTATTCTGAGCAGCACTGTGAAAAAGAGTGCTTGATATACTGTACTAATAAAAATCTCAGGTTGAGACAAACAGTTGTGTATAAAAAATGATTGGGACTAAATACTTTTTTTAGGGAACTTTGTATGTAAATATGTCTGTGTGTATATACAGTATATACGCAAACATACACAATTTTTTTTTGCAGTTGCCCGGGAAGGTTGGAATTGACTGTAACAACTACACATACTGTATTTTAACAAACTACATACTAGATGTGCTGCAACAAATTACATATGTTACTTAAATTTAATAGTGTGGTTAAAATGTGGCTCGTTGGAAACAAACAAGAAAGCCTTAATTATATCACCACTTTTATAACTCATAAAAAAACCCATTTGAAAAGAAAAGTACATTCTATCCACAAATACTGTGATAATCTCTTATAAACCTGAAACACAAAAAAGAGTTACTTAACTGTATAAAACCATAGTATCATTAAACATGAACTGTGCTGCAACATGCATATAAAATAGCACAAGCTTTATTGTGCAGAGATATTTACAAAAACTAACCTCTTTCTGTCTTGGGAGTCTCATCCCAGCGATTCTTTCGAACACTGGATGTTGCACCTCCATGTCCAGGGGTAGCATGCCCAGGTGTATCACCTCTGCCAGGTGTAACTGCACCAGCTGGAGTGTGACTAGGTGTTGGATCCCACATGCGTGTACTGGGTGTGGCCCCAGGTGTCTCACTGCCTTTTGCTCTTCCAGGAGTCTCATCCCAACGGCTTTGTGAAGGTGTATGCCCTGGAGTCTGCAAAACATTATTTAATTATTCTTTTTTTTTCCACATTCTGATTTCCCACTGAATATCATATGAATTTTTAAAACCAGCACATGCAGACAGTAACTCTATTTTCAAGTTAAAAAAATCAATTCTCAGCAAGATTATGGGAAAAATTATTTTTTGAAATAAACAAAAAATTATAAAAGACAAATGATAGGGACACTTTGGATAAATTGTTGGATACCTCAAAGTTATAAATCATTTTCAATATACAAATGTGGCACAATTAAATTAAAGCCAAGGTGTTTTTTTTAAATTCTGTATACTCAATGTTTTAGCAAGAAGTGTGTCGCTGATGTGTATCATCCACAAAGCTAAGGATACTAATACCTAGTATAACCAAATTTAAACAGCAGGAATAACTTTCAACATTTTATGATTATAAAAATTAAACTATGCATTTTCTAGTAAATCTGTGGCAATGTTATTATTTTTAGTCAGAAACCATCAAACTGTAGAAAACCAGCTGCAATTACATAAAGTCAAAACGTAAAACAGCAAAGTAAATTTTCAAAAATGTATGGTATTCTTTGTTTTGAATTTGTATGTAATTGCAACTGGTTTGGTACAATTTGATGTTTTTTCGATTAATGATTATTTGATCTTTGATCTTTTTCATTGACATTAAGTTAGAATAAACATGCTGTGCTGGGAGTTTTGTTCTCACTTATTTGAAGATACTGTATAGCACTCCTCAGGTTTAAGTGGTCTTAAGAAGGAACTATCAATTTAACGGATATGTTAAGGTTATTAGCACCGCTGAACATTTTTCTTTTTAGTGCGGTTTTAATAGAGGCCATGTTTCATTTAGAAGTAAGAATGAATACTACTTGCCTCAGGAGTGTTTTGGAATTTTCAACTGTTGGTAACGCTTTACTGTGAGTACCCCATCCAGAGCATATATATGTAATGTATAAACTTTAATAAGACATAAGGAATCCACGTATATCTTTTGGTCCCAGTTTGTCTCGCCCTGATGAAGGGTTAAGTGTCTCTAAAAGGGCTGGACTTGATGAATAATGCATATACTCATTGATACAAGTTTTAATCATGAATACTAACGGCCTCAATGATTTGGAACATTTTTTTTTATTTAACACCACAAATCCAGGGACTAATTTCCTGATCTATGTTTTGAAAAATTGGAGAATGTTGGAAGACTTTGTGCTCTAGTAAAAAAAAAAAACAAATAAAACAAACAAACAAAGTGTAGGCTGAGTAATTTTATTTAATAATGTAAACAGATTTTTGAAAAATTATCTTACTGTTCTTTACTTTGTATATGAATATTATCCTAACCAAATGCAACACATTACAGTTTAGAGATGTGTACAGCAACAGCAGACTTCTAGACAGCTACAAACGATGACTAATCAGCGTACTGTGGTAATTTACTCAATTAAGCAAAAAAACAAAAAGACATCTTTTACATGTAACTTTGAATAATTCAAGTTTCTGCTATGTAAAGCATCTTCCTATGGTAATTAAAACCGAAATCTAAAATCAATTGATTTCTGATCCATTATTAGCAAATGTAGTCTAGTAGATAGATTAAACAAGAGGTGGTGTTCAGAATACTGAAGTCAGTTATTTTGCCAGAAAACCACTTGTACAAATAAACTAACAGGCACAAGATACTCTATGAGTAAGGATGCTGTAGATTTTTTAGATATAATCCACTAATCAATAAAAAGCAAAATTTACTAATACAATGAGAAAGTCCTTAAACATATTTTTATTTTTCTGTTAAATTTCAGAAACAAATACTCATCCTCTGATTAAATTTAGGGTCCAAAAATGTCAAAAGAATAAATGGAAATGAGATAGCACAATATCCGAGCAATATAGACATTAATATTCAGTACATAGAAAATAATGAGATATTGATTTATTTTTGTGCTGAGCCTTTTATATCTAACAAATATCTGCTAAAAAACTAGAGGAACCAGCATAACAGAAATATAAATCAATATAAACCCATTCTCCCATAAACATGATTTACCTCAATAAGGATTTTTTTATAAACATTTTGCTGAATATTTCCAAGAACTGGGAGAATATTTGACACCAGAAAGTTTTAATATATTATTTTACAGTGTATTGTGCACAAGGAG
The DNA here is from genome assembly GCF_016835505.1 of Polypterus senegalus. Lineage (NCBI taxonomy): Eukaryota > Metazoa > Chordata > Cladistia > Polypteriformes > Polypteridae > Polypterus > Polypterus senegalus. The sequence continues at coordinate 38,689,532 of NC_053159.1, forward strand.
CATTTAAAAAAAAACAAGTACAGTAATCCCTCGCCATATCGCGCTTCAACTTTCGCGGCTTCACTCTAACACGGATTTTATATGTAAGCATTTCTAAATATGCAACATGGATTTTTCGCTGCTTCGTGGGTTCTGCAGACAATGCGTCTTTTTACTTCCGGTTCACGCTTCCTCAGTTGGTTTGCCCAGTTGATTTCATACAAGGGACGCTATTGGCGGATGGCTGAGAAGCTAACCAATCAGAGCATACAGTTAAGTTTCTGTGTGCTGACTGGCTTAGCGACGGAGCGGCGAATTCGATTCCACGGTGTTAACCAGGAATTCTCGTCTCGCTCAATCAGCATCAACGTGTTTCACTGTGTAAAGAGTTAACTTTTGTGCTCTTTTGTGTTTATCTTTGTCCATAGTCAAGCCCTTCACTATGGCTCTAAAACGATCTGCTCCTGCTACTGCTTCAGGGGCTGTGCCCAAGCACCAACGGAAGATGCCAACGACTGCCGAAAAGGTAAAGGTTTTGGATATGTTGAAGGAAGGGAAAAGCTACACTGCTGTAGGACACCATTACGGCATTAATGAGCCCACGATTCTTTTTATTTAAAAAGGAGGAAAAGAATATAAGATCTACGGCCGCAGTGTCCTTTTAACCAGGGAGCAAAACGAGTTGTAAGTGGACGTAATAAGGCAGTAGTCTGGATGGAATCTGCTTTAGGGATTTGGATTGAAGACTGCCGGAAGAAGAACAACGGTGGTGCTACGCAGTCACCTGAAGAGGCTCCTTTAGAAGGGCTGTAATGCTCTCCTTTGTTGTGCAGTAAAATTAAACTCATTGTTATCAGATAAGTCGTCATGTCATTGTTGGTGAGTAACCGTAATTAATTTTCTACTTACAGTACTTAGTACATGTAGGTAAGTTTAGTGTCACTGTACACACATTTACTGTATACAATTTTTCTTGCACTGTACATATTTATTGCTGGTGGCCTGTCTATCGTAATGTCTGTAACATATGTGATAACGGAGACCCTCGATATCTTTAAAATAATATTTAGGTTTAAAAAAAAAAATTTAAAAAAAAAATTGCAAAATCTTGCAACACAATATAATTAGTAGGCATACCTACCCAGTAATCCATATGCCCCATCCCAGACTTTTGGATTATAAAAGCATCATGGCATCTAACTGATCAAATCGGTGTGCATTTTCGAAGTGGGCATACTGCAACCGAGTTGTCTATGGCATTTGTTTACTTTCACATGGTGTTTCTGCTCAAATTCTGGCTTCCTCTACATTAAATGGCTGAGACAATTACCCTTACCTTGTGCTACATGTTTGGCACTGTGATACACGTGCCATAGCAGCTCAAGTAACTGAGGAGTCCCTTAATAATAACAGTAGTCCCTTAATATAACATACTGTACTTTTCAAAATACAAATCTAACACTGGCAATAATGTAATTCTGCTCTACCCCCAACAACCTTTGCAAATGTCAGTTTAAATAATGGAGTACTGAGCTCCTATTTATTGTAATAAGTTAGAAAATATTAGGTTAAAAATTGCATGACTTTTTGTGGACACACCATTTGAAAATGTAATTTAAATAATAATTGTGTCTGATTTTCTATCGTAAAAACACCCTAATGAGCTATGTATTATTTATTAGGACCACATCTCTAAGAGTGCACCCAACACCTTCATCAATCCAATATTGAAAAAAAATTAGATAAAAATAAATACATTTTTGAAGGGCATGGGTTTTAAAGTTTAGCCCTGGGTCACCACTGAGGCTGCAGTTTTTAATTCCAGTTTCACAAGGCATTGGGTCAGTTTTACTTCTGAACAGTTTAATTAGCGAATTAATTTCCTTCTCTTATTTTGCATTTAGAAAATTATGGTACAATATTTATATTTAAAAACAGACTAACTATATTACCCAAAATTTCCTAAGGCAATAAGACCCAATTATAGTGCCAAGTTCTTTCTGTATACAATGATTGTTTTTTGTTTTTTAAACCGGGGTGAAATATTAGTTCAGAAGAACAACAAGAAAATATCTATGCTGATCTGGGAAAAAACACATGAAGCAGTGTCAGTTGCAAGAAATAGAGTAATTATGGATGACTTAAATGGAAAGATTGGAGAAGGTCAATTTCAAGACATTGTAGGACAATTCAGAGTAGTTAAAACAATGACAGTGTGAAACTTGGACTGAATGGTATGAATAAAACTATCAGGTTATTATAACACCTGGTTCTATTACCATAGTCTGTGCCGAAGGACATGACGAATAACACCAAAAACCAAATTGATTACATCAACATCAATAAAAGATTTCATAACTCAGTAACTGAGACCAAGTGTTATCTGGGTGCCAACTGCAATAGTAGGCCTGTTCTCTTGGTCTGTCATCTTCATTTAAAGCTGAAGAAACTAATGTATAATGGAAGTGCTATTACTTTGATATTGAGATATTGTTTTGTAATTTTTTATTCTTTAACAAGTTTATCGATTATGTGAAAAGACTATCTGATGACCAGCTAAATAAACAGCCAGAAGACTATGTGAACCTGCAACAGGTTGTGACGTAATAAAGAAAGTAATACTATTTATTAACTAGCAAAATACCCGCGCTTCGCAGCGGTGAAATACTGTCTGAATATTTTTATTAATAAAAAAGTAAAAATTTTTAGACTGAACGAAAATATGTAAAAAATTAATTGTTAAGGATCTCTCTGTATACCACGTTGTCAGTTCGGCCCTCTGGTTGTAATATGACTAAGCTGTGTGCTGAGCTCACTCTTGAGCATGCAACATACAGTTGGCCATGTGAAAAGCAATCCCGCCTCAAATAAATGCCAACCTTTTGTAGTGTTTGTCCCTGAGACTTATTAATTGTCATTGCGAAGCAGAGCCTTACTGGAAATTGAGGCGCGTTTGAATTAAAATGGGAGATTAGATGGTATAACGGGGATGCGAGAAATAAAAACTGTGTCACTGAGGCACTGCCAGTAAATATAGTTGCTTCAATTAGGTTGTTTTATAGAGATGTGACCTGAAGTCTTGTGCCGTTACAAAGTTTCGGTGGTTGTAAGTTTCTGCTTCCTTGGCGAAGGTCGTAAACGAAAGAAGACACCGCAGTGACACACAGAAGAGAACCCGTGGATTAAATAAAACCTACACAATAACTGAAACAATCGTAACAAATGAACAATGAAACAGCGGAGAAACCGTGAATTAAATAAAAAGGCTGCTTCGTTGGCGAAGCAAGAAAAAAGGACTTTCTTATATATCGTTCGTTTATAAAACAGTGCAGAAGCTCTGAAAAAGCTGCTTCCTTAAAAAGTAAGGAAGCGACTGAAGAGACGGCGGTGACGCGTAAGTGTTCGCAAGGCAACTGAAGCCCTGCATTATGGGATCTGTAGTTTATTGTGTTACCAGTGCTTCATATCCCCGGGCCATTAATAACAATAATACAGTATATAAAATGATCTCGGGCGGATATAATTACACGCTGGGCCAGATGTTGCCTGCGGGCCTTGAGTTTGACACATATGGAGTAAATAGAACTTGAAAAGATGTATTTTTTCGTACATCGAGCCCGCGTGCTATTGTGGTTTTGCTTGCATGCCTCAATAAGTCATCCTCCCCTTGCTCTTACTTTTTTACCGTTCATCTAATGAATACACTGAGTATGGCTTTACCAAAACAATCATTGATGGTGAATAAAGTATCCATTATTCGAGTATGTAGATTGGGATATATATATATACATATATATATATACCCGCGTATCGCAGTGAAGTAGTGTGTTTAAAAAGCTAGAAAAAGAAAAGGGAACATTTTAAAAATAACGTAACATGACTGTCAATATACAGTATTTGTTTTGTGAGTGTTACTGAGTGTTGCTGTCATCAAGGATTTGATTATCATTATTTCTTTCAATCAGGTTCGTATTTGTAGGATGTGTTGTGTTCAAGTTACATTCCGTGTTTGTCAATCGTTGTAAAGATGACAGGTTTCTTTCATTGATTCGTTTCTTACTGCATCAATAAACAGCTCGTCTTCTTTATCTGAGACCTGACACACTGCATGCACGGCTTTTTTAACACTGTCTTCCTTTAGCGGGACATTGACTTTTTCCACCGTGTGCTTTGTTTCCGCAGTAGCTGGATTTATGAATATGCTTATCAGACGCTTCATATTTTTTGCTGACTTTTCAATTGTGTAATTCGGTTTTTGTTCAGCGCTGTTTGGAACTGTTGCTTTTTATCTGTGCACTGCATCAGTTCACGTGAGCCACTCAGTGTACATGCATCGAAGGTTCCCAGCTGTGCTGGTGCCATCTCGTGCTATGTCCATGGCTGTATTTAATGTTACCTTAGTCCTGGCACTTAAACCTTTCTCTCGCAGTTTCGCTGAGTTTGTGTCAAACACCACCCTGACCATCTCATCTTCCTCTCCATAAGCACAGTCCTTCACCCGTGAATATTTACCCGTGGCAGTTTGCTATTGGATTGCCGCTGACGGACGGCCTTATATGGGCAGGCACTAAATTACAAACGCCAGCGGCAGCCTGTCTATGAACTTAATTTAAAGTGTAGGTTTACATCGTGCTTTGGTTCCGAAGTAGCAGAACTCATGAATATGGTTGTATATGTCACTCGCTCGCTTCTTATTGTTTCGCTGCCTTCTCAATTATATAATGCATGTTTTCTTCAGCGCTTTTTTGAGCTCTTCCTGGTTTTCTATGTACTGCGTGATTACGTGGGAGGCGTGATGATGTCACACGAAACTCCGCCCCACGGCGTTGAAGCTCATCTCTATTACAGTAAATGGAGAAAAACAGCTTCCAGTTATGACCATTACGCGTAGAATTTCGATATAAAACCTGCTTAACTTTTGTAAGGAAGCTGTAAGGAATGAACCTGCCAAATTTCAGCCTTCCACCCACACGGGAAGTTGGAGAATTAGTGATGAGTCAGTCAGTGAGTGAGTGAGGGCTTTGCCTTTTATTAGTATAGATAAATGGGCAAAATAGAAATGGATGACAGAGGAAATTCTGGACCTGATGGAGGAACACAGGAAATGTAAAAAGACAAAAGTATAGTCCACTGAGTAAGAATATTCTGAACAAAAGGTCTGTAAATTAAAACAAAATTTTCAATTATAGTGAAGAGGTAGAAAAAACAGGACAAAAACAAGTAAAAACTAATGTAAAATAATTCAAAGAGTTATGATGCATCAAGCTGAATTAAAGCTAAAAATGGAAGGGATGCGCTGATCGATCGGTGGCTGATTTTCACTATAAAAGACTCGGTGAATGCAAAATTTTCCAATCACAAAAAACAATCTTTTCAGCCCCTGTTTTTCTAAGCTTTATGTAAATTATTTGCTTTTCTTCTTTACGTGAGGTAATACTGTAATTAAGCCAGCACTAGTCTTTTTTTTTTTTTTTTTTAAATCAAACTTCCTGTGGTGTAAACAAAGAGATACATGTTTTTTTTACCAATGAGTAAAACATGATTAGAATATTTGCATTTACATTATATAAAGTGGAGTAACACACTGAGAAAAACGAGTCTGAGAAGTCACACTGTGCTGTAAGACAAACAGCAAAAAGCTACTTTAATTCAGACCTTTTTATTTTGTCCTTTAATTAAAATGAGACACTGCTTGTCTTAGTTTGGACTGTAAGGATGGAAAGAGAACTGTTTTAAAAATTAATTAGTTGTAATCCCTACAGATTTTATTCCCTACAGATTTTATTTTATTTTTTCTCCAGCCATCTGGAGTTTTTTTTGTTTTTTCTGTCCCCCCTGGCCATTGGACCTTACTCTTATTCGATGTTAATTAATGTTGATTTATTTTGTTTTCTTATTGTGTCTTTTATTTTTCTATTCTTTATTATGTAAAGCACTTTGAGCTACTGTTTGTATGAAAATGTGCTAGATAAATAAATGTTGTTGTAATACGTAGGGATGCTATGATCAAACATGAGCCAAACGAATCAGCCAATTATCACAAAAAAAAACTATCGGTGATCGGTAAAAAGGCCGACCACAAAAAAACAATATTTTCAGCCCGTTTTTCAAAGCTTTATGGCAATTTAGTTACAGTTTTCCTTTACGCAAGGTATTACCGCCATTGAGTCAGCACATGTCTTTTTTTCTTTTGCAGCAAACTTCCTGCAGTGTAAACAAGTGCAGAGAGTGAAAGCTTGTTTTAACAGTGAATGAGAGGCAATCGGCATATTAGCTTTTACATAAAAGAATGTGGAGTAATAAACTGAAGAAAACTAATCAGAGAAGTTGTCCTGTGCAATTAGACAAACGGCAAGATAAGCTTCCTTAAGGATTTCAGACCTTAATTTTGTCCATTAAATTACAATGGACACTGCTTCAGCTTGGACAGCAAACTTGTTTAAAATGCAGCAGCTTACACTTTTAATTGGAACAAGGAAAAAAAAAAGAATTTGAAATTGCTGCTTAGTAAAAAATAGGATTTTTTTTTTTTTAAGGTTTGTATTGTGTTTATTACTTTTTGCTGTGCGTCATACAGCACAAGTACTAATTAAAATGGTAGTCCATATTTATAATTACACCTCAGGAATTATGAATGTCTAGTTGAAACACAGAAGAAAAAAAAAAACACCTGCATAAAAAAGTAAATGTATATTTTAACAGCAAAAATCTGTGCAGCAATTAATGATTTAAGGTGATTAAAACTTACAAGAGCATGTACTGTATATTTACGTTTAAACACCACATAATTGCCTATATCAAATAATAGTGTGAGAATAAATATACAGTAAACCCTTGTTTATCGTGGTTAATCTGTTCCAGACTCTACAGCGATAAATGCATTTCCGCGAAGTAGGATTCTTTATTTATAAATTTAATATTTTCGTAGTTAGAGCATAGAAAACCTGTTTACAACCTTCTAAATACGTTTTTTAACATTGTTAGAGCCCTCTAGACATGAAATAACACCCTTTAGTCAAAAGTTTAAACTGTGCTCCATGACAAGACAGAGATGACAGTTCCGTCTCACAATTAAAAGAATGAAAACATATATTCCTCTTCAAAAAAGTGCGTGTCAGGAGCAGAGAATGTCAGAAAGAGACAGAGAGAGTGAAAAGCAAACAATCAAAAATCAATAGGGCTGTTCGGGCTTTTAAGTATGCGAAGCACCGCCAGAAAAAGCAGCTGCCAAGAAGGGAGCAATGTGAAGGTAGTCTTTCAACATTTTTTAAGAGGAGCTTCCGTATCCTCTAGGCCAGTGTGCGAACAGCCCCTCTGTCAGAAGCAGAGAACCAGCGAAAAATCCATGATATATAATTAGATATGCCTACATTTAAAATCTGCGATGGAGTGAAGCCGCGAAAGTCGAAGCACGATATAGCGTGGGATCACTGTATATATTTTTCAACTGAAAGGTGGTGTCTTCTTTTCCGCATCACCTTAAAAACAGGCCAAGTTACTCAATGAATTTACCTATTTTACTTATGTATGGGCTAAGTATAACATGCAATTTAACTTAATGCAATTCAACTCTCTCGTGCCCTTTAAACATGTTAGTTTGGTTTGCACTGTGCAACGGATGACCCAGTGTGCCAGGTTGGCCAGTTGATTTCACTAATATATTCAAGTTTTGTTTTTTTAACAAGGTTAAAACTCATCAGAAAATGGTGAGAACTGAAGAGGCTCAACTGGATTTAACTCTTTAGATAAATCAAAAAAATCCATGTTAAATATAACAGATTTTTTTGGGGGGTTAGAGATATGGTGAAAACTTTTTTTTTTTTTTTTAAACTTCAGATAAGTACATTACAGAAAAAAAACAAACAATATGACAGCTTGTAATAACGAAAAGCATTTCCTTTTTGGATAAATATCTTTGTACATATTTTTTAGTTAAAGTATGTATTTTAAGAAATTTATTTAATTTAGAATTTGTATGGTCACTGAACAATATGCCTACATAATTTCATTTTATTAACAGAAAACGAAAACACCTGTAGTCTACAGTTTAATTATATAAATACTAAAGTTAACAACTAAATATAGTAAATAACACTTCTGTGTCTGGTTAAAGTGACAGAGGAGGAGAAAAAAAAAGATTTGGCATCAGAATTGACTGATATAGTAATATGAAATCTGATCTATATCGGCATTAAAAAAACAACACACCTGATCGGAGAATCCCTAAAATTACACTATTGTGAAAAAACAATCAAAATTCAGAAAAGTACATTTATCTAAAACTCCATCTACTGGTGCAATGACCGCGCATGATTAACAGCAGCAGCACGGCAGGTGAACCTAAAAGTGTTAATGTAAAAGTGTCCTAACCAAGTTCAACACTTCAACTGTCAAATACAATTTAAAATGTACTTATTTAACACTCTATGATATCACAGTGAAACGGTAAAATCATTTACATCAAACCCCCAAAAAACAAACCCGTGAACATGCACACAGGACATCTTACCCTTCAATTCAACCATAAGTAAAATTAAACATAACTCACATCTGCCTGATCCCAACTGGACACTTTTTTGGGAGTAGCATTAGCACTGCCAGGTGTCTGCTCAGCAGTTTGATCCCATCGACGTTTGCGTTTAGCTGCCGCAGCTTGGGATACTGCTGACCCATTAACAGCTTTAAGATCACCGGATTTAGCTTTTTCGGCCAGTTGCTGACGTATTTCTTTCTGTTAAAATAAACAAATAAATGGTTAAAGCTGAAGGGTATCAGAAACACAGTTTGCAACAATGATACCATTTTGTTTTTACTTCTAGCTACTATAAGATTCATTTTATCAATACACTGTAAATACATCTGTCAGGCTTAACAGATGGCAAGGTTGTTGTGTCTTGTCACACTTGCTTATGTTTTCCTACCAGCAGCTGTGTAGTTACCCATTCTTGTAGCTTTTCCACATTTGCATGGTCACAGAGAGGGATGTGAGAGAAATACGATTTAAAATTTTAGAGGATCTCAAGATTAAAAATAAAAGTTCACAAATCGAACTGGGAAGTGTGTTATTAAGCATTATCAATTTCCAAAATGTTTTTATTCCTACATGTGCAGTGGAGTAAATTACATCGGATGAGTTTAATGTGATGGGTGTTACAAACTTCATAAAAACATATTTCTTGTACATGGCTATCAGTATATAAACATATGCTATACTATTTGAAAGATAGGCTTTTTGAACACGTGAATAAAACTCTGATTAACTGATAAAGTATTAATCAACTGACTACTCAACTATAAAACTGGTAAAATGTAGACATTCTGACAAATATGCGGTTTAAGAGGAGTTAATGATTGTTAAGTGACGAGTGCATCATTCACACTTACATGATACTCCTAATAACCCAAGAGAGACATACAATGAAGATGTAAGATGAAAAAATTAGAATATTATATCTAAGTGTAGTGCAAGTAAATTTTTAAAAAACTTGCCTCTTCCTTTGTTAGGTGCTGTTCACGCATGACATCCATATAGGTTCTGGCTTGAAGTTTAGGATCTGGAGTTTTCCCTCCTGTGGAAAAGAGCACGAACAAAACAGGGGAATCTCAGTACTGCCACAAAGACCAAATCACATCACAAGTTAAGACTTTTAAAGCAGCATTTGGCAGGATGTAAAATATTAGTACATTAAATTAACTAATATTTACATTTACTTAAAAACTCATGACTTAAAACTAACAATATTGTCTTTGTTTTAAAAAAATCTGGTCTCATAAAAATAAAAATTTAAAAACACAAGTACAATTCAAATGTTCATGTATTAGAGTAGTTAAACAGAGGTAAAAGCCATCATCTGCGCTGGAGTCCTAGGCAGAGCTCTCCGGAATACGTACACTTTTTGAGCCTGGTGTCCTTCATCAGTGTCTGACTTCAACCGGCAGAAAAGCAGCCTAGAAAATTATCTCTTTACCATTAGTAACACTTTAGAAAGGGTTTGAACTCAAAAACACAGCATACCTTCTATCACGTTACTAAAGAAAATGCGTTCAGTGTCTTATCCATAAACAGGTAAACACTTCAAATATTCCTGGGAGGTTTCTTTAAAGTAGTTTTGAGCTATATAGTTAAGTGAAGTGTAATGAAAAATACATTTCTGTATAATGAAATAAGTTAAAGCATTAAAAATTGATTTAGAAAATTAAAATGTTTCTGGGTGTGAAGTGGAAATATTTTTAGCAGATGATTTAATCTTTAAACATAAAAGTTCAACTAAGTTAAATTAAGCATACTCAAAAGTTATTTTAATCCAATAAATACTAAAATATAAGAAAACATTTATTTAAAAAAACACCATCTGAGTTAATTATAACTATAAGTGTTAAGGTCTATTGGAAAATACATAAATATTTCAGATGGTTCAAAAGTCAGTTCTGCTTGATGACTATGTGTGTTGGTACTTCTAAACAAGCCATTATTAAATGGCTTTTCCTACAGAAAATGATGGGCTACAAAGATAGATGTGTAGCTGCTGCATGTACATTAAGTCGTCAACAATCCATCCCACAACCCCCACCCCCCAACACACACCATTGTAAACCATGCCACTAAAGCTGTGGCCCCTTAACAATTGGGAAAGCACTTCCTTTGGAAGAAAGTTTTTGTGTTCACCATAACCTACACAGGATGTGTTGAGCTGCACCCTTAAGAATGCAGACAGGACTGGCATAGCAGTACTGCTGTAGGAGAGAAATTAAGGACAGTTAGTATGGGCCTGTGGAATTGTGGTACACAATTGCTTGTATTACAGTTCTTGTTTGTATTACAGAATTGAGTTTCCTATAATCATTACCCAGTCAGCTTCATGCAGGTTTTATATATCTTACTCTGAGCTCATAAATATGGCTGCATACAACTGCAACTTCTTTCACAGTTCAACCTTTAGAATGACAAAATTGTGTCAGGCAATGTTTTACAGTCCTTGAAACCACTTAAAACATTTTGCAGGTGCCGATTTCTTTTTAATGCAACTAGAATGTTAAAATGTCTTTAACAAAACACAGGAATGTTGCTTTCAACTACTTGACCTACTAGCGTAAGTTATTGCAGATATAAGAAAATATATCTGTCAAAAGAGTATAAAAAAAGCGGAAAGTAAAAACAAATCAATATTTTTTCTTTAGGAAAAGATAGCATGAACTAACTTGCCGCTCACTGACATTTAAATGAGAGAGACAAATTTGTACATATTCTGTAACAGTCTAAAGGCTGAACTTCACCTTTCTGAGGGAAATTAACAATCTATGGAAATGTAGCATTGCAAACTGCTGTTTACAACTGTATTTACAAGACAAGCTCAGGGAAACAAATTCTGCAACATAATGTTCCAACATAGTCTAGAACAACCACTACATCAAAAATTTTCTGTAGCAGGGAATTGTCTCCAAATTTGAAAATTAGTGGTAAACTGGGAAAAATTTACTTTTAATTCCCACATTTCTAAACATTTGGTACCTGATGAATACTTGATTGATTGCACAAATAACAGAAGCCAATATAAATTAGAAGATTCAACTGCTATATCACTAAGTAATACAGCAGTATGCATAGTCTCTCAGCATTTCTTACAGCTAGAGATGAAAATCACCTTTATCTCCAAACATATGACCTATCTTCAAGCCTATTTAAGGTTTGCATGCAATCTATTTCAAATGTTAGATATAAGATATAAGCTGATTTCAGCTAAGAACACAAAATGTAATGTCCCGAGTCGCAAACTATACGGGTTCTCCTTAAAGGTATGTATAACTAGACACTTGACGCCATACATGGCTTCAAAGCCATGTACAAAAGGTTGCCCTGTGTATAAATGACAGGCAAATCAACCTTACTAAATAAACATACATCAAGCTGACATCACATATCCATAGGGAAAACATTAATATAAGACAAATATATTTTTCCCTGTAACAATCTTTAAAACCTACGGCAGAATAAATGGTTAACACTTAACATACTCCGCACCTACAAATTTAGACGACCACGAAATAAAGTGGGGAAAACTGTCTATTATCACTGTGAACTGCATCTATACCTTTCCAAGAGCTTAGACCTGACTGAAAAAGAGAATGAATCCAAGATTCCCAAAAACTAAGTTTATACATTTACAATGGCAAAGATATCAGTTTATTTTAAAAACACATGCATCTGCCCAATTATCATCTTGACTTTAAATGAACTACCCTTAATACAAGACGTGCAAATCTCATTGGATACAGTCAATGATTAAACTATGTGTTCATAGTGACAAAGACAGATCACTGATGGTTTGACCAATGATATATACAGAAAAGTATGGAGACTTTTGCTAGAGATCATATTTACCATCTGCAAACGGATCGAGGCGTTCAGGTGAAATGATCATCTGCCGTCGACGGGCTTTGTACTCATCTTCACGCTCAGCAATCTTCTGTGGGCGGTGCTCTGCAAAGGGATCATACTGTGGACAAGAGAAAAGAGTAACACATTTAACAATAGTGGACTAAAAATTTTACTGAAAAGATAAGTTTGTCAAAACTGAGTACTAAGAATCGGTCTTAAAATGAAAACAAAGAAGCCTCCACAACAACTTTGAAAGTCACAATGTTGTAGGACAAAACATCAACAAGGTATTGCAAATAACTCTGTACCACACTGTGTGCTATCTTATGGCAGTTAAATAACCTGGCATAAGATTCCACACTTACCAATTTGGTAACTGTAAATTTATGCAGTAGATAATCCAACTTTTGAAACAATTTCAATAGTTACTCCTTAATTCCATGAATATGATAATCAAAGATAAGTCAGCTTTCTATAGTAACACTGAATCTTAAAAGTATGCATCAACAGAACACAAGAAAAACATTAAAAAAAAAAAAAAAGTTGCTTAAGATTAAACAGACATATTAAAGATCAGCATGAAAGGTGGAGGTTATTTCAATTCATAATTACAGATTTTCAGGACTATTAAACAATAGTGATATACATTTACATGGATGAATCTTAAAAATAGTATCACAGAGATTAAATATACAACACACCAATTCTAGCACAAGCCTATCATATTGCAAGACTCAACTTATACTGTGCAGAATGGAAAAGAGTTCTTACTTGTTCTGATGACTGAGGGATATCATTAAGTAATGCCACAGGAGCATGGTAGCCTGGTTTCTTCTGCCCCAGTAGACTAGTAGATGAGTCTTCATCATCATCCTATTGAAAAGAAAATGAAAAGAACTTATAAAATTACACACTCTCACATACACATACATATAATATATAATTAATAACATGACAAAGAAAATAAATTCAGGGAAATATAAAAATGACCAAATATTCGGATTATAAATTATCCATTACAGTACCGTATTACTGTTATCAATCCATTTGTAAACACAAATTTATAGAAATAAAGTCAGAAAGACCATTTAAAAGATTAGTGATGTCTGAAAGTTGGCCCTAAAGACGTTTGTTTCCAGAGATGAATGGTATAACAGAAGAGCTTAAATCACTGTTCATAAAAGTGAAAATTAAAATGTCTATTTACCAACCTCATATTTAATATGTATGATCTCTGGTCTCTCCCAAATATACCTTCATTCAGCTGTGTTTATATTTCCACTTTTGCTAAAGGTAGCTAGCAAACCAAAATCAGTATAATACTTAATAACAACCCCATTTTTTAGTGGAATCGGTTCATTTGAACCATTTGTTCATTAATAAGATGACAAAATTGTTTGTAGAAATGGCTGTGTTTCATGTATGGATTTTTTTTTTTAATTACATCATTCTTTCACTGTACACAACAGTACTGTACTTTTTATAGCATTACAACTTTAGTATTTCTGCAAAAGCTAGAGGTCATAAATTAGCAAGAAATACTCTCTGGTAAGTTTAGATCATTTATTAAAAAAAAAAAAAAAATCTGTTAATTTAGGAGTTGCTCAATAAAACTTTACTAATGGATCCCTGCAATTAACTGCCATCCCATTCAGGACAGGTATCTGCTTTGTGCCCAGCATAGACTTTAACTCCACCATATCAGATGGATGAATGGATGGATGATTACCTTTTTTATTAATTATCTGTAATTGTGTATTGAGCTATAAATTTATAAACTGAAAATGTACTCTGTTAAAAAATTAACACAGACCAAATATTTAACATATTGCAGAAAATTAAGCGGTTTGAAAATTACATTAAAATGTTTCTCAGAATAATCTTACATCTTGCCTGAAGAAGGGGCCTGAGTTACCTCAAAAACTTGCATATTGTAATCTTTTTAGTTAACCAATAAAAGGTGTCATTTTGCTTAACTTCTAACTACATTCACAATGGCTAACACGATATAAAACCCTAGTACCAAAAAACATCATAAAAAAAGAGAACAAGTACCGCATTAGGGTGTTCAGAAATGTAACACTAATTGAATATCCCAGGAAGATAAACAAGCAACTGATGTCAACTGATATTTTTCATTAAAAAATCTGATTAAAAATAAACTCTCTTACTGCCTGCACAAGATTTCATACTTACATAAATATTCTGGTTAAGTACAGTGGCAACATTTGCGGCTACTAAATTAAAATTTGACATGCTGTTTTCAATATGAAAATGTCAAATGTTAAAAAAAAACTCTTCATCCAGGTTAACAATCTTTAACTACACACTGTATTAAAAAAAAAAAAAAAGTGTTTAAACTCACATCCTCTTGTTCGTTTGCAGCAATTGAGGTCACATAGCCAGCAAATCGACTGTCACTACCTCCATAGATTTCTTGGTCATAGTAGCCTGTGGAGTCAAGACCTACTCCGCCATCTCCTCCTTCTTGGAGAGCTGCTTTTTTACCCTGGATTTCAAGGATTTGAGCTTCAATATCTAGGGGGAAACAGACATAGGGCAGACTGAAATGACTTATCAAACACGGTTAACCATAAATGCTTCTATAAGACAACCTTTGTCAACTATGTTAAGAATACAAATAATCAGTGCTAGGAATAGGACCAGAAAATATTTTGCCCAACAAAGTAAAAAAATATTGTTAATTCACTATTTACAGGAAAAATACAGTAATATAGCCTACACATTTTAACTCTAAGGCATAACATGACTTGTTTAACAGCATAATCATATTACTATGAGCCCAAACATATACATTTTGTGGTCATCATTATTATTGACCCTGCTGTTACATGATCATATTCACAGATCTAAAACTCATTTAACTTGATGCAAAAGAGACAGGACTGAGCACTCTGTTACCTTTGGCAACAAACAATTACAAAGAAACCCCATCTCTAAAACTGTTTATGACTGCATCCTTGGACTTTGAAGAGGGCCAATCCCCCATATGACAGTATGGTTATTTGTTCTGCTTCAAGAACCGACAATAATGATAAGGTAGCCCAGTGCTCTCCAGAATGTTTGGGAGAAAGACATTTTTCACAGATTTACCCCTCTGCTCTACAGTTTAAAATTATATATCAAATATTCAGACATGACTAAAGTGCACATTGCAGACTTTAAGGGTATTTGCACACGTCACATCACACCATGTGGAATTTACAACACCTTTTAGTAATGGTTCATCTATTTCAGGACACCAATAATGTTTGGGACATAGTATTGGTAGGTATATTAAAGCTGTCATATTTAGGGCTTTGTTGCATATCACTTGCATGCAATGACTCCTTCAAGTCTGTGATTCAGCCCCTGCTTTTCTAGGCTTTATGGTAATTTAGTTGCAGTGCCCCTTTATGTGAGGTATTCTGGTAATTAAGGCAACTCCCACTTGCACTTTTTTATTTATTTATTTATTTATTTTTTGCAGTGAACTTCCTGTAAAGTAAACAAAGCAAGTCAAGGCTTCTTTTACAAGAGAGCAAGATATGACTATAATGTTAACCTTTACATGAAAGAAAGAGGAGTAAAACTGATAAATAAAGAATCATAGGAGTCATCTTACAAGAAGCTAGAAAAGCTACTTTAATACATTCACACCTTTGTCACGCTAGGGTAACACAGTTGCACAGATTCATTCAGGGTTTTCAAGAAACAGAAACTTTATTTGTAAACAGCATAATAAAGCATAAAGAATAAATAAGAGGATGCCTGGGTGAAGATAGACAAGGAAGTGAGACCAAAGGACAGCTGCAGTACAGGCCTTTAAATGTTCGAGATGCAGATCACGTGGCATGGCAGCAGCAGCAAGTCTCCAGCTGATCTAGCGAAGAGGAGATAAAAAATTGTATTTGGTTCCCATTGAATCACTGTTTAAGAGGGGGGTTTCGGAGGAGCAGCCACATCCCCTTGGGGCTGCATTCAGCATCTCTTTTCTGGGAGCCTTGGTTGCACCATGTCCACTTTAATACTTCTCATTCATTACTACATAATGCTACTCCTTTAGTCTCACAGTCACACTTCCTCCTTCGATCACAGCACAAAGCCAAACTCACCAATCACAACACAGTCAAAACTTGACAAACTGCTCTGAGGGACTGGACACACACACACAGACCTTAGTGTTTTATTATGTAGTGGATTTTGAAATCTGTAATTAACCCCCTTTTGAGTTAACTAATGATTATTTTGGTAGTCGGCTAATCGTTCAATTTATTTTTAGATTAGTCACAATTATTTCATGCCTGACTATTTTGATGCCTGCGACCTGTGGTTGCACATCCTGTTCTGGGCTCCAGTGCATGTCTTACCTCATCTGCTCACGTCTCTCAACCTGTGAAAGTCACCCTGATGTCTCTGCATTAACATGATTTAAAATTAATAATAATCAAATTAAAATAACCAGTGAAATATATGAATTTGAAAATCAGATGATTTTATATTGGTGTGACCATCACAATAAAAAACAAATACATTAAACAATACAAACTAAAGTGCACGTAGTCTTTAAACAAAAAAGTGCATTTAACTTGACCAAAAAATACATCGTTAAAACTGAAACATTTTTCATATTTTAGTAATAAATGACAAAATGTAGACAAACTATATAATGTGTAAAGCCTAAAGTGCAAAGATCAAATAAACACTTTCACAAAAGGTTCAAGGACGATACAATAGCTTCCGTGGTGCAGCAGTAGGAATTGCTGACTTATAACCAAGAGTCCTCGGTTCGATCCTGACTGCTTCGTATATTTACCGTTTTGAGTAGTGAGTTGCTCTTATTGTTAATATTATACAATAAACACATACATTTGATTTGTGTCAGTAACAGCCACTGTATTAAATGTATAGCACTTGTAAAAGTTACCTTTTTTCACTTTTATTTTACTCTCAGTCATGATCACGATACATACTACCGCACCCCCAGGGATCTGATGCTTAATTTTTATCTGAAACTGGGAATAACTGTAGATGTGAGTGGTGTTATGAGACAATCGAACTGGAAATTCTCTGATCTGGATGGATAAAAGCTGACACACAAACGCTGGCGAATCTGCCTTATTCGTATCTCATTGTCACTTGATTTTTTTATTATGCAGTTTTATTGAGTGTTCCTGCTTACGCTGAATTAGTATGCGCCTTAAGGCATGGATGTCAAAGCCACACTGACAAAAAAACAGACACATAGGTATATATGATATTTGGAATTATTCATTTTATGAACTTATAGTACATTTCGGAAAACATTGTGGCATGGATGCAACATTATTCATATTCATTTGCGGTGTAAATTTGTTACTTGTAAAAATTAGCTTTTTTTATTTTATTTTCTCAGTCTCATTCACGCTCTTCCTACTCTCCTGATCCGACCTTAACTAACTGCACCAGCATAAATTCTCAAGAGACGGCGGCATCACATCTCTAGGGCGCTTTCACTTCAGATGTCCATGCATCGCAGTGGTGCTGCCGTGAAAAGAAAGCTCTGCTTTACATAATCTGCATTCAACTTTTTTTCTTTTTCAGTGAAGTGCTCCCACACTTTAGAAAGTTTCTGTCTAATTTTTTTTCCATCTCCTTCCCCGTACTCTATCCGACTCGCCATTGCAACCACGTTTATTTTCCTCTACATTCTTCTTCTCCTCAGACGTTCTTCTTCGTTGGTAGGACTGTGTGCAGTCTTGACAAACAACAATACTGCCCCAGACGTTCATGTAGTGCATTGCAGTTACAAAACCCAATGTGGTTCTTTGTGACTGGAGCCTCTATTGAAGGTTTTGTTTATGACGCGGAGACAAAAAAAAAAATCTGCATCAACAATTTTTTGTAGTCCATGTCATGGATTATGTCGACTAATCGTTGCATCCCTACTTTTGAGTAGCACTTATATTTAGCTAGGACCATCAGAGCGGTAGTTAGCAGGCTATGGCTGGGTGTGAAATGCAAATGATGTAGACCGGAGTTTGGAGAAATCTTATTTGTCAATTTTGAAGAGGGAGCAGACAATCAAATAGGAAAAGAGAACAGCTGGCCACTTCTTGATGGAATGTTTGGCATATGTGTAATTATGGGCGTGTGTATGGGCCTCCTCCAGGACCTGTGACATTAACCTGCATGCAACCTGGACAGATGCTTGAACATTTAGTATGCAATATGTATTGTCTACAATAATGTATTAATTGTTTTAATGACAGCACACAATCTATGTTGTTAGACTTAATTGCAAAACGTGGATCATCATCACTTGCATGGAGGTGGTTTGGCATTGAAAAGACTGATGTTGCTCAAAAGATGGAAATCTGCAAACTATATCAGAAATCTGTTACCGTTAAAGACAGCATGACAATTAACTTGTTTCACAGTCTGCAAACCACTGCACAGAATATGAAGAATACAAAAAGCTTCAGGAGTCAGCTGTCCATGACCGGTCTAAATCACTCAAGGTACAAGCAGAAAAACACAGACACACACACTGTAAAAGGCAATTTATTTATGTATATTTATTAAGATTTATATCTTGCTGACATTAACAGTTGGCTCTGTTTAACATGCTCTCATTGTAACAGTTTTGTTAGTCTTTTGCGTAAATCCTGTAGACCACTTTGAAATGGTTTACTCATACTTGCACTGTTTAATCTCAGAAAAACTTTTGACTGGTGATTTTAATGTTTGTGTTATTTTACTTCAGTTTTAAGTAAATAAACAAGACCTGTTTGAACTGTTGTTTCCATTTATCTCATTAGTAAACTACAAAAAGTTTCTTAACAAGATCAAGCTAGATCAAGAAGACGTTCGCAAACACATTTTTAAAAAATGCAAAATATTGTCTACCATTATTGTCCAAGTCCCAGAAAATAACGAGATATATATTTTTTTTGCCACTGTTGCACACCTCTAGCTTGAATTGATGGACATTTGTAAAAATCTCATTTATCCGGACGGTGCAGGATTCTATTAAAAATGCTTACTCTCTGTATCTTTTCATATCCTTACAAATGTGTGACAATAAGAGTTAAAAAATTACACCTCATTTGACCGGTAATGTTATTTCACGTTTTAAGTACGCATAAATCGTTTTCTGATTTAACTCCATAATGGGGTAAATGTGGCACTAAAGCAAGCCAGTGTGTGTGTATTTTACTTTATTTGTTTTTTGATTTTTTTTATATAAACAACAAGCACAAAAAATTTCCCATACAAACACAAAGCATTTCCAGACATGTCTTCTGCTTTTTCTTTTAAACATGTGTTGATGCAGTGCTGTACAAACAACTGCGAGCGATTTTTATATGTACTTTTTTACTTAGTTTTTATCATGTACTGTTTAATTGTGACTTTCAAAGTATTTTTTTTTATTTGCAGTCACACAAGTACAGTACAACCAATACTGTAAAAAAGCTGGTACAGTTACATTTTCGGAACCTTGGTACCGAAGTAATGGTTTTTGTGACATCTCTATTTGTCAAAAAATTTGTCAAGTCTGGCCTGGTTTTTGAGATGATTTTAATACAGATGTGTGTGGTTACATTCAATGCATAAAAAGTCAGGCATGCTTTTGGGGTCATGCATGGCATGCCTTTTCCTTGAAAATCTGATAAACAAGGCAGCTCAGACTGTGTGTAACAAATAGTTTTAAGGTTGGTACAAACGTTTTGGCATTTCATGAAATTGACATGTATGGCCAGTCTTACTGCCCAATCTGACATCATGATGGGGGCAAACACAATGTATGTGCAATATATGTTTGCATAATAATACAGTATATAAATTCAGTGTATGCTCTCGCATATAATTTTCAACTGCTGCCAAATCCGCTTCATACTGCTACAGAACATGTGTTTCACTTATGATTTCACAAATTAATACTTATTTTTATGTGAATAATACCATAAATGTTTAGTCATACAATGCACAGGTTCAGAACCATAATGTACTTAGGCACTGATCTGGATTGCCTCAAAGCCTTTATAGCTTTCTTCTCACTAGTGCACACATAATCATAGATGGCCGAGCCCAGCTTTAGTTAGTGAGATACACTTGCCATTCAAGGAACTGACTGAGCCTCGATTGGAAAATAAAGGTTATTTAAGTGAGGCATCCTTAACTTGTGTAATATCCTCAAGTTTGACAAAAAAAGTGTTTTGTAAACAAAAATATCACAAAATACCTTGGAATTTAATAATTCATTTAGCAATGATATAACTTTTTGAATTTTTAGTGTTAATTTTAACCAGTACTTGTTTTCCACTTAATGTAGTAAAAATGTTATTTTTTACATGCACATGTCAAGATAAATCAGGTAGAATCAGGTAGTCCATAACGTTTTTTCTTTATAAACGGTATGCTTAATTTTACATTGGAGGGAGGTGTAATGTGGGGGTTGGTTGTGGGTATGGGATTGGAAGAGATTCCCTCTTTTGGTCGCGCATGAAATTCAGGCCCGGGTTTGTGATATGCAGAGATGATGTACTATTGTCTCAAAAAACAACAAATGAAAAAATACTAAAAATTAAATAAAATACTAACCCTGCTGCACATGACTCTCCATAAAGAGCCATCTGTTTAATTAAAAAAAAATCTTTAATATAGCCACACTGTTTCAATTTCAAATGGGGACACATAAGAGAGACTGCTGGTTTCAAATGTGGTTGCTAATTGCACGCATTATTCATAACCCTTGAGGAAAAAAGAGAGAAAGGTCAAAAAAAAAAAAAAGAACAAATTCAAGTACCTCCCATAATGCTTTTCTCTTATAAAGGTACAACCCATCAAGTTGTCACACATTCAGACCACAAGATTCTTGCATTATTTATATCAAATAAATAAACAATGAAAACAGATTTCTGACTGCACATGAAAGACTGCCGTCAGTGCAGCATTTCATAGTGAAAAAGTAGGTGACATTTGTGAAAAATAACTGTATATAAATCAAATAGATTGAAAAAGTCTCATTCAAAAGCAAAAAAATTACATTTAAAACTAGATGATCAGTTGTTTTACCTTGCACTCATTTCAGCTATGTAGTAGTCCAGCCATGCTATTCATCATTGCGGTATTTTACAGCTGTTTTTGCATATTAATCCTGGTCTCGTCAAACTTTTAGATGGCTAGTTAGGGTCATTATTATCAACAAACCTGTCTGCATCGTGAAAACAATCATAATTCATCGTGCATTTTGGAACTGTGTTGCCTAGACAAGCAGAACAGAACTCATTTTTAACGTATTTTTACACTCATGATCCATTTGAATTGTGTCAAATTGAGTTGATTACTGTAGTTACATCATTTGAATCTCCAGTTAGTTCAGCCATATTTAATTTTTATTTTAACTTCAAACAAAGCACAATGTACCAATAAATAACTCACGAGTGTGTTATGGACTTTTTTTCATAGGGCAGAAATACTAGGTGTTGTGCTATGTTAGCCATTATGGATGCAATAAGAAGTAAAGCAAAATGATTCCTTTTTATTGGCTAACTAGAAAGATTACAATATGCAAGCTTTCGAGGCAGCTCAGGCCTCTTCTTCAGGCAAGAGGCCTGTGCTGCCTTGAAAGCTTGCATATTGAAATCTTTCTAGTTAGCCAATAAAAGGTGTCACTTTGCTTGACGTTTGACTGCATTGGGCAGAAACAATTTTAACTGGGAAAAAATCAACATGGAGGGTCAATAATTGTTAGTATCATTTCAATAATTAGTTGTTTACAGCACACAGCTTTGTGAGAAGAATTTGTATTACCTAATTACTAGAAGAGCACAAGTAATAATAAAAGTTGCATTTATAGATTATGTTCTATTTACATGCTACAGAATCAACAGGTTTCATCAAGCAGCTCTACAGAAGTTGGCACACATGTTCAGAACATACAATAATATGCTTCACTTTTATAAGAGGTGAGAGATATCATGAGAGTTTCATTTCACTGTACGATGATGCATGTTTGCTAGCCTCTCTTTAGTTTGTCTTCATTCTCTAAATTATTTGTATTTAATGTACATTTTGGAATGATTGGCTAACATACACTACATATAATCAAAGTTGGCATGCCTCCATTGTTAACATGTCTGCATCATAGCCAAAGATTGATCACCTTCAGAGGACATCCCACCTGCACACATCACAAATGCATTTACACTTTTTTTTTAGCTACCTCAGCTAACACACAATTTTGCACAGACTGACAAGAACACAATGAGATTTAAAAAATACAAGTTACTTGCATTCTGTTTTTGCATCGCCCAAAAGAGAGTATTTTTTTGTAAGTTGATCCAAATAAATGCTCAACAATCCATCATTTAGTACAAGTTTTTTGTGAAATACGTAAACACGTAGTACCTCAGCTTAAATTAACGATTGGCTGGGACATTAATCTTCTGAACCTTGGTGAAGAAAATGAATCACAACTCAGAAATAGGTTTTTATGCTCATTACAGGTGGAAGGAGGCAGGATAAAGTGGACCTTGCATTTTTTTTATTTTTTATTTATTTTATTTTATTTTTAAGATTGAGAGATGAATTATATATAAAAACGCAGAAAAAATTGGAGACAGTTTGTGGCCAAGAATCTAGCCAAAGACATGAATGTTTATTAATCTTTCTAATCGCAAATGTATTTTAATTTGTATTTCTTCGTTCTTCAAAAATATGAACCGCATTTTTGAAGTTTCAGGATTAATATTTGTCTTACACATGACAAAAAGGAAAAACTGTGTTCTTTCAAAATTAGTCTCACTTTTTTTTTTTTAACGTTCTTAACTGTTGCCATCAATTGCAGTGTCATAGCTCTTTCAACTAAATATGATACAATAAAGCCATTAATTATTGCTTCACTTTTGCTGGAATTTTCGGTCAATTTCAAATTCAGAGATGATCTCTTATCAAGGCAAATGCACATTGATCTATTACGATTCATAACTCTGAAACATTGCAATGTCCTCAGCAACAGTCACAACACACTGTTTTACTTGGGTCTCACAAAAAGCAAACTTTTGCCAAGGAATTCACTCCCTTAAAAGAAGTCTTGTACTTTTTTTAGAGTAAACATAAGCCTGTAAGTTGCTTCTGTGAGTTTTATATTTGCCACATTCTGTTTATAACTCTTAGCATTAGACATAAAACAATACTTTGCTGTATGAAATTTCACAATGAAAAATACTTCCAATATGCAATTCTACCTTGCATTGTGGATTTATTTACATTATCATGATTGGTATGGCAAACGAAAAAGTCTTCAAAAGCAGAGGGATTAAAAATGACTGAAAAACAATGTATAAAATGCCAACTGACTGCAATTTTGCTGAACCATTATTCACTGACTTTAGAAATGTGAAGGTGAATGTTGTTGGCATACAACATAGGCATCAACATATGTGAAAGTGAGCCGAGTCAGCAGGTTAAGTGTTTTTCACACACACTTGAATCACACAAGTATGGAAAATCACAACACTGTTTCATAAATATAACAGTGCATTCTGCAGGTATGTTTTCAGATCGGACTCTATTTGGACCTATAAAGCGCAAAACTTCGAGAATAGTCCTCCAGCATGGTGGATAGAGAAAGCAACGAAATTCCCAAAATTCGACTTTCTGGTGAAATCTTAGATGTGTCCCCATCACATCTGTTCCCAGTGCAAGGATTATTGTTGTAGCAGAAAAGTCTTAGTTTTCTAGAAATGAAAAATAATAATTTCTTTATTAATCCAATCAGGACCCACAGCTAACGAACCAATAAGGCTGTCAGGTAGGAAATAAAAGGACAGGAATTGGCGCGATCTTTGATGTAAATAAATAAATAAATAAATATGGATGGTTTTGCACAAAAGTTACTTTATATTTTGGGTTTATAGGGTCATTATTGTCACAGAGCACAGAGTAAAGTGAAATGGAGTGTGAATTTTGTGTTGGTATGCTTTGTACTTGAGAATGAGTGTTCAGTTATATGGAGCTCTGTCAAATGGCTAGGCATGCTTTTCTTTAAGAAAATCCCTGCATTTTCAACCAACATCTGCTACACATAACACATCATTGTGCCATAGGCAAGTCCAAAATATTTATTTGTAGTATATGAAACAAAATATGTTGGCCTATGTTTGTTTACACAGCCTGAGTAATGAGCAAAACAATATCACAGACAACTTCAGGAATACCATGAAACCCAGCCAGACTAATATTTTAAGAGTCAAAAAGAGGACATGTCCGGGAAACTGATGATGTATGGTCACCCTAAATGTCACCATCTCCTAATAAAAGCCACACCACTAGACGCCGCTGTTGTGTAATGATTGCAGCACTAAGTAGGTTTGTGACGGAGAAGAAAAAGAGGGAGAGGCACAGAGTCCTTTGAACCCCATTGCTGGATAATCCACACTTCTGAACTTCACTGAAACAGATGGACCCGAGAGGTCAGAAGTTGAAGGCATGAGCCCATCGATGGAATTAACATGAGTAGTAGATGGAATGGCTGCACAAAAGATGACATTAGTCTGCTCTCCCTCTTGTACCTTTCATACAGCTTTCTGTAACACTCAGTAGAAAGTGGCACACTGCTGATCACTGATACACTGTAACTTGAAATAGGATATTAAATAAATGAGAATACCCAGAACTCAAACAAATCTGCGGAAAATCTAACTCTTTGTGCACATCTACTGTCCAGAGTAACTACAATAAAAACAATATTATACAGGTATTGCCTACCAATACTAATATGGTAATGTATAGCCTAAATTCTACTCAAGACTTGTTCATGTCAAAATGCTGTCAGGAACAAAAACTACTAAAATTAAGCTCTCTTTTGAAACAGAAGTGAAATTTCAGTAAAAATAATTTAAACAGTCTGCTAGCACATTCTCACCATTATAAAATGTGCACAATCAGCAAAGCAATGAAAAGAATACTTCCAACAGATACTGTAACTGGTAGAGTGTGGTGCTTTCACCACTGGTGGAAAACATTTTCTATATATTAACATGAATGAAAGAGAAAACATCAGTCACTGATATTTCCTGGAATGATATCACCTGCAGGTTTAGATTGTTTATAGCCTATGCAAGCATTTTCATCATAGTTGTGTTCATGACATTCAGCGCATTTCACTCGCATAAACAAAATCTTAAGAGGTTGATTTATGTTTCACTTAGTTGAATGCAAGAATAAATATTTTTTGTATAAATTGAATTATCACTAGGAGAAAAAATCAGTTTGGACAAGTGGTAAATAAATCAATCCATACAACTACTCTTATGCACAAGTATTATGTTCCCAAATAGCCTGCAAAAAATTTAAATCAAATAAACCGTGACTCACTTTTAAATGAATTTTGTAGTTACTCATGTTTTGCCAGGCAAGAAGTTGGAGAGATAGTGCTCACCAAATAGCATATCATGCACTTGGCCTTTCATTTTCAGAACCTACTATCATTTAGTATATACTGAAGTTGCTAAATTCACCTTCAGTATATCCTTGAGAAACTTTATCCTACTCAAGCAGATCATGCACACCTTGCAGTTGTGTTAATATCCTTATTAAGGCAGACGTATTGACAAAAGAAACAAAAAATCGCATTTCCCCTTCCATGACGGCTGCAATCATGTGCCAATGATCATATGTTACAAATGTTTTAGAGGTCAGTAATCTCCTATTGTGACATTTCATATTTTAACACTAGAATTACTAAAACTTACGAAAAAACTTGTAAATCCGGCCCACCTTAAATCAGCTTGAACCTCTCCATTCAGTGTCTTTTGTCTTGTAAATATATAGAGAAGCCAAAGCAGACTGCTATAATCATCACCCCGCCCCCCCAACCCCTACAGAAACAGCAAAAACCTCTTCCAACTGAAGCCTTGTCAGGGAGTCAGGTACCTTGAGTTGTACAGGCTAAAAAATATATTGTTATTTGGAACACATGCATTTCCGTGTTCCGTGTCTACAAAGATCTATGTATGTATAGGATAACAGGAAATGCAAGAAATGTTGAACACATACCCAAAAGATAAAACTTTTTTCCTGTTTTAGTACCAACGACAAAATTTTGACATGAAATGTATAATGTGAGAAGACTGAAGTCTAAATATCAATAAGCACTTTCACAAAAGGTACAAATATAACTGAACAAGTGCACTTTTATTCAAGACTATAACTGAAGAAAAAGAAACCGTGTTAGTGTGGCTTGTTGCCGTGACTTCTTTGGTAGTACAGCGGTAAGAACTACTGACTCCTATTCGAAAGGTTTCAGGTTCAAACCTTACCACATTCAAAAATTAACATTTTGAACAGTGAGCTGCTCTTGTTATTATTATACAATAAAAATATATATGTGATTTTAGACTGTAACAGCTGGTGTAAAGGTATGGTACTTGTAAAGGTTAGAATTTTATTTTTATTCACCAACGTATCGTGCAAACTGCTGTTTTTGCTTATGTTTTGTGATGTCTTTACATAAGAAACTTTTATATGTTACTGATATAAAAGCAAGATCGAATGTTATTTACCTTGATTTATTTATTTATCTTCCTACAGTATAAAGTACAAGTAAACTGCAGAGCTTCCTCTGTTTGATCGGCAAGGGCAAGCTCACAAATTACATGTGTAATGTTATGAAAAATGCTTGCTGACACTTCAGTAAGCGAGCAATGGTACGAGAATACAGTTAGACTTCTAATTTGGGCACATACACCATCCAGATCTAAACACTAGCATGGAGAGTCGCTCACTGTCAAGAGGAACCAACTTCCACTGTGATGAAAGCACACACTTAAGTCGTATTTTAAACAGTTTGGACTGTAGTTTGCGTATTACAAAATCAAGTCTAATAGCTGTACAAAAGTCAGTAAATACCACATTCCTTGCACTTCCTCACATTCTAGTACACCTGGATAATAAAATCTGCCTTGCCAAAGTAGTACTTGTACACTAAAGTTCAGCAGTTAATACAATAATGCAGTCTTGCCTGATTGTCACGGACCTAGGGTAGAGGCTCAGAGCCACCTTACACATAAATGAAAGACATGCATGTGCAAACTGGCAGCACCAACTTGCTCCACATTGATCCTCAACACAGGCACATCAATAGGGCATGTTGTGTTCCCTACTATTCTTCCTGTTAATCCATGACTATGTAGCCTGGCACAGCCAGTCCTGCACCATGAAATTTGCAAGTAGCACAACAATACACAACAAAAGAATTTATTCCCCCCCAAAAAAAAAAAAAAAAAACTTGCCTGCTGATAATTGGGTGCCACAATAAATTCTCCCTTTATGTCAGTAAACCAAAAACTTTGTCACAGGCTTCAAGGTCCAAGCTTTGTCTATTAATACAGTATATCTACATCGACCAAGATGATCTGGAGACAACAACTATACATTTCTTGTAATCACTATCACTATGCTTAACGGAAAAAAACAACACATCTAAACTATTGTCAAGAAAGTCCAACAATATATAGTTCCTCGGACTTCTGAAAAAAACCCGAAGAGCTCTATAAATGCATGTTGAACTCTGCATCCGGCCACAACACGTGTTAGGCTCAAAACTAAAAAAAAACACTAGAAACGGTCGTGAAGTCAGCCCTGAACCCTACTGGAGCACCACTTTATTAGAAACACCTCTTGCTTTCTCCTCTAAAATGCCAATCATGCGGCTAATATTCATTCTCTCGATACAGTACATATATATGTGTGTGTGATGCAAAGCTGTTTAAGACTACTAAATGGCTAATACCGGTGATAAAAGCGACTTTTGCCAGACACCCTGTTTCAAGCATATCACAAACGGCCACCTTGTTGGTATTTTAAAATACTGCAACATTTAAGTGTTTAAAAAACGACGTTCTGCATTCTTTGTAAAGATGTACTGTATATACTGTATTTATTATTCGGAAATATCTGATCTACATTCCACAAAAAAAATCTAAAAACCTTCTCGGAAAATATCTACAGTCAAAGGAAATAAAGCAATCGATAAAATATGTTGAAAAGATAAAAGCTATGTTAAGGTTCTTACAAATAGGCCTTACAACTGTAAACACTGCTTTTATTACAGCAGTAGTATGTTGTAAAGCCACCGTGGTGCCTGCGAAATGTGCAATCTCAATAAATAGGTGCGCACCTGATGTATACACTCCTTGAGGGAAACTATGTAAAGTGAACAATTCCTTTTTATCAAAAATTATTTCTGTGATGAATATACACTAAAAGAAGTAGATATCAGTTAAATATTGCAAACGCTCCCGGTTCAATCGCCAATTAACATTCGCGATCAATGTTAGACGCCATTATCTGATTTCAGTAAGGAAACAAAGTCGACTCAGCCAAATACCAGGTAGTACTTAAATGCAAACAAGTATTTCGAAATTGCTGCTTTGATAAACAATTGCTAATATCACCAAGTCATTAAACTGAAAATCAAAAGAAAAATATTAACATTTTCCTACCTTCGTGTGTTTTGGCAATCTTCGCCATGTTCTTCTGTGTCGATGCCTACGGCGCACTCCTAACCGGAAGGCCTGAAGCACGAAACTTCCGCTCACTGTGAAATTTCCTTGCGCATGCGCGCACTGTGATATACGTACTTAACGTTTACAGTAAAGGAGATTGGCCGATTAGTTTGGAGCCCGTAAAAAGTCTCCATCAATCCACACATATTTGATACCCGCTTATATATATATATATATATATATATATATATATATATATATATATATATATATATATATATATATATATATATATATATATATATTTTATATGCATTTATTGTTTACACCGTTCAATATTAGTTAAGTGTCAGGGTGCCTTACCTTAATAGACAAAAATCTGTATGTTCACCCATTGTGGTTCTGGGAGAGGAGGTAGAAATAGTGACTGAATATAAATACTAACTAACCTAGATAATAATCTTAACTATAATACAAATACAGTACAACAAAATTATTCTCTAAATGCAACCAGCGCTTATTTCTCCTCCATAAACTTAAACTATTTAAAGTAGACAAGGACCTCATGTTGTCCTTTTATCACAGTATGATCCAGTCTGTGATCACTTTCAGTTACATTGCCTGGTTTAAAGCTCCAGCAGATTACGAAGTATGTAGCTAAAGTTATTGGGGCTGATGTAGATGATTTGACTAGAGTGTGTCAGAGGGCAATGTTAAAGAAACTGGAAATCATCTCAAATGATGACAGTCATCCATTACATGTAGAACTAAACTTCAGTAAATCAGGAAGGATAGTCGCTTTGAAATCCCACACAAATCGCTCCAGAAACTCCTTTCTTCCTATTGCCATTTGACTTTTAATGATTAAGGTTTGATATATATCCTGTAACCTTTTTTTGTGTAAATATGTATTATCTAACTCCCTTACCTTTTTTTTTTTTGCTGAGCATGCAGGAGTGTCAGGAGTAATTTGTGACAGACTGGTACCAGCAAGAGTAAAAGGGAAGGTGTACAGGACATATAGTGAGACCAGCTATGTTATATGGAGACGGTGGCACTGAAAGCAGGAGACATAACTGGAGGTAGCAGAGTTAAAGATGCTAAGATTTGCATTGGTCGTGATGAGGATGAACAGGATTAGAAATGAGGGTCAGCCCAGGTTGGACTGTTGGGAAACAAAGTCAGAGAGGTGAGAATGCGCTGGTTTGGACATGTGCAGAGGAGAAATGTTGAGTATAAGACTGCATTGCATTGTCCGACTTTATCATGGTGCAGTGGGTGTCTTGAATTGTGCGGTCATTTGTCGGTCATTTATTAGTTAGTACTCCTGTTCTATAGTATGAAAACAATAAAGCATTGCGCGGGCAGCTGTGACCTGTGAATGAGCAACAGAAATGCACATTCTCGTGGGTGTCTTGTTGTAGTCTGTGTGTATCGTAAAGAATAACGTTTTTAAGAGAATGGAATTTGGACCTTGCAATTATCTGTAGAAAGAAGTATTGATTTCTGTGTAAGCTCTGATTGTGAAACTTCACCAATTTCAAGGTTTGATTGACTTTTTTACCGAGGTGAGGCAAGGAGAACTGACCTGGATGCAGCACCAGCTTAATCTCGGTTCATCTCTCCTTCTGGCGGTCCTGGCAGCAGCACAGCAATTTTAACTATGTGTTGCATCTGTTTTTGAACTGCAGTTCAGGTGTTATCAGGAGACAACGTTCTGTTGGCTGTGCTTTATTGCTTAGCAGTAAGCCGGCACCAGTTGCATAAAAGGCATATCCAATCCAACTATTAACAATGGCACATTGCTCAATTTATATTTAAACTTTATGCACAGAGTTAAAAAGTTATTTTTTTGAGTTCAGTTCATTCAGTGAACTGATTCAGTGATGTAATTCATGATTCAAAATTAGTAATTTGACTTCATCTTCAAATGTGAAATTACTTTTGTAGGGGATGCAAATATAAATCAAAGAGTTTCTAGGGGTGTATAGCATAGAAAAGGTTGGAAACCACTAATCTAAATAAACCCTGCGCTGCACACGAGTTACACTAGATTCAAAACATATTCATTGATCAGGCACAATATGTCGTCTGATGTTTATTTACACAGTCTAAGTAACAATCAAGACCAAATCCTTGAGAGTTTTAGGGCATTTATAAATAAATAAATGTTTTGTATAGTCCAAAATATATAACATATATTCACCAACCAAAACACAATATGCGCTAGAGCCCACCCTGTCAACTTTGAAAACTGACTGTTTTATTTTAACCTATATTTCATAATGCAGTTGAAGGAATATTACTGACAAAATAAAAAAAATAATCAATAAGAACCAAAAAACATATTTTGTGACACATTTATTTATTTATGCTAACATTTCATGCAGCTTTTGTTTATTTTTACTCACATTTCAGAATACTTTTATTCATTTAGAATCATCCTAGTTGCTCTTCTCTGGACCTTTTCTAGCGCTGCTATGTCCTTTTTAAAGCCTGGAGATCAAAACTGTACACAGTTCTCCAGAGGAGGCCTCACCAGTGCATTGTAAAGCTATAGCATAACCTCCTTGGACTTGTACTCTACACATCATGCTATATAACCTAACATTCTGTTAGCTACTGTATCTTAATAGCTTCTGAACACTGTCTGGAAGTTGATAGTGTAGAATCCATTACTACTCCTAAATTCTTCTCAAAAAGTGT
This sequence comes from Polypterus senegalus, assembly GCF_016835505.1. Classification (NCBI taxonomy): domain Eukaryota; kingdom Metazoa; phylum Chordata; class Cladistia; order Polypteriformes; family Polypteridae; genus Polypterus; species Polypterus senegalus. The sequence continues at coordinate 38,721,086 of NC_053159.1, forward strand.
ACATTTTTGATTTTCAGACCTCCCGTTGAGTATTCAAACCTAACAATTTTACTTCCAACATGTAATATTTTCATTTACATTATATTTCATCTGCCACAAATCTGCCCAAGCCTGTATGCTGTCCAAGTCCCTCTGTAATGATTCAATGGATTCCAGATTATCTGCCAATACACCTATCATGGTATCATCTGCAGACATAACCAGCTTGTTATTTACATTCCTATCCATATCATTTATATATCTTAAAAATAGCAGTGGCCCTGTAACTGACCCTTGTGGCACAATACTCTTAACATAAGCCAATTCTGATGAGGTTCCTCAAACAATAACCCTCTGTTTCCTGTGTCTGAGTCAATATTGCACTCACCTACAAGCATCACCCAAAACTCACACTTCATTTAGTTTGATACTCAACCTCTCATGTGTTACTTATCAAATGCTTCCTGAAAGTCCAGATAAATAATATCATATGCTCTACTTTGATCATTCCCTTTTGTTGCTTCCTCATAGAATTCCAGTATGTTGGTAAAACATGATCACCCAGTTCTGAGCCCATGCTGACAGTTCAGTACAATTCTTTCTCTTGCCATGTGTTGCTCAATCTTATCCTTAATAATTCCTTCCTTTAATTTTCCTGTGATGCATGTTAAGATTACTGGCCTCGAGTTTCTTGTATCTGCCCTTTTATTTATCAAAATAATATTTGCCATTTTCCAGTCCTTCAGAATTTCTTTAATGCACAGTGACTTCCTAAAATACACTTCAAGGGTTTATATATGTACTCACTAACCTCAAGAACTTCAGGGTAAATATTGTCTGGTCCTGGAGATTTGATTGATTTCAGACTATTTAATCTAAGCACTGCAGTACTTCTCCCTCTTCAATTTCCAAATCCCTCAGTACATCCTTGGTAGTCCTTTTTACCACTGAGAGTTTATCTACTTTCTCACATGTGAAGACCTCAGAAAAAAAAAAATTTTGAGCATCTGCTATTTCACTGCCTGTATTTTTTAATTCCCCTTTACTGTTCCTAAAGCACTTCTCCTCCTCCTTGACTGTTCTTTTACTACTTCAACATTCAGGGAGGGGATGCTGGCGCACGCATGCTGTTGCCACTCCGCCCAGTTAACAACACTTTTTGTAAAATTCGCCTTAATCCTACACTTTCTTACGCTTGTTTTATTTTCTTTATTGTACGTATAGTTTGTGGATGCAGCTGACTTGAATTGTATGCATTTGGTTTAATTTTTACAGATTTTATGGTCTTTACTTTGACTGGGAACAGCTGAATCTGTGGAACATGGGACGAGACCTATGAACATTTCTTTGTATCTGGCAATCTAGGAGCCTAGGATGATCTGTCTCCTTAATTATATTTGCTATGCTTGTCTGCTCCCGATTCATTTTACTGTACTCGATGACTAAGAACTGATCTGATGTTCATATCAACCTGGCTTGTGGCTCTGGGGTGATCACACCTGTAATACCCAACGTTACTGTTTATGGCTGTATGTTGGAACCTCCAAATCCTGCTACCTCCTCCTGCTATGCTTTCTGCTGCTTTACTATCGCCGCTCATCTATGCTGTCCTACCGGCTCCGCTGCGCTGTGTTGCTTCTCCACTTCTATCAGATAAGTATTGCTCAGTATCATGCTAAAATACTCTCATAACAAACTCCTTCATATTAAACAGTTTGTCCAGAGCAAATGGTCTGACTGGAACATCCTAAAAGACAACTGTTATTTTGCAGCACTTGAAATATGTACATTGTGGGTTAGGTCACTGACACTGCCGGGCAGCGAATGAAAAGACCACCGTCGGCTTTTGCTCAGGAATACGCTGTCCTACTCATGACCCTGGAAATAGAAGTGTCAGTGTGCCAAATTTAAAGTATGTAAAAATAAACTCCGATCACGACTCTGTGCAAAAAGAAGCCTCATTAACTAATATTGCATTGTTTAATTCAAGATCTCTTAATGGCAAAGCATTGGTGCTGTCAGAATTCATCATTGACACCAAACTTGATATATTGTGTTTAACGGAGACTTGGCAAAAACCGAATGAATTTACGTCTCTCATGGAGGCAACACCTCCTGGATACACTTTCCTCACAGAGCCTAGCAGCTCAAGACAAGGCGGTGGACTTGCAGCAATTGTCAGAATGGATTTACACATCAAAAGAATCCCAATTGACAGTCCATTGTCATTCGAGTGTCTGGCTCTTAAACTAATAATGGAATCAGGTCCTGTCTCACTCATTGTTCTTTATTGTCCTCCAAAATAAAATGCATCCTTCTTATCTGATCTGACAGAACTTTTAACCCACTTAAGCTTCTACTCCCAGAGAGTTATCCTTCTTGGTGATTTCAACATCCATATTGACATTACTACATCTAAACTGAGAAATGAATTCCTATCCTTACTGGACTGTTTTGACTTGACACAACATGTTGATTTTCCCACCCACTCTGGTGGTCATATATTGGATCTGATCTGTACTTCTGGACTATCTGTTGCCAACATTTACAGCACTGATTTGGGACTCTTTGACCATAAAGCAGTACTTTTCACTGTCTCATTATCTCTCCCTCCTCTTACCTCTAAACATCAAATTTCTTATACAAACCTTAAAAAATATCAGTCCCTTTATTCTTTCTGGATCCATTTCTGATCTTTTACTGTCTTCACCTATTCCATCAACACTAGTCTTGTTGACCACTATAACTCAGCCCTTCATTCAGCATTAGTTAAAACAGCTCCTTTAAAACATAAGAAGGTTATCTTTTATGCATTCAGCTTCTTGGTATAACTCAGAATTGCGATCTATGAAAGCAACTGGTCGACGCCTTGAGAGAATGTCACATAACACTGGCCTCACCGTGCACATCCAGGCTTTCTCTGACCTCCAAAGAGCTTACAGAGAAGCACTAAGTCCTGCCACCCATCCTGAACACCCATTTTGGCAGAATAATAGAAATTGGCCATGGCAACCCAAGGGTTTTGTTCTCTGTAGTTAATAAACTACTTGAACCCACATCTGGCCCAACTACCTCTTCTGCTGAAGTCTATGAGAAATTCTTCCACTTTTTCATAACAAAATTAAAGATCTAAATAATTCAACTAACATAAATACATTATTTGTTTATATCTTTCCCTGCTTTCCCACTCCATCCAGCTCCTTCTCTAAGTTCTCACCAGTCACATCTGCGTTTGTTAATAACCTGCTTTGTAAGATGAAGCTGACTACTTGTGTACTGGATCCCATTCCCAGCACACTACTTAAATCCTGCCTTAATGCCATAATCCTGACTGTTACAACAATAATAAACTCATCCCTTTACACTGGCTCTGCGCCGCTCACTTTTAAAATTGCTTCTGTAACCCCAATGTTAAAAAAGTCTGGTCTTGATGCTGACAATCTTAACAATTTTCAGCCTATTTCCCACTTATCTTTTCTACCAAAAGTGTAGAAAGCGTGTTGTAGCCTCCCAACTCACCAATTACTTAACCTGTAATAATTTGATGGAACCCTTTCAGTCTGGTTTCAGGCCGCAGCACAGCTGTGAAACTGTTCTGCTACGGGTAACCAATGATTTGCTTATGGCAGCAGACTCTGGACAAACCAGCATATTAATTCTATTAGACCTCAGTGCAGCATTTGACACTGTCAGACATGACATTCTACTGTCCAGAATGGAGAACATGCTGGGTATCTCTGGCACTGCCCTCCAGTGGTTCAAGTCCTATCTGACTGATAGGCAAGAGTTTGTTAGTCTTGGCAACAGCAGATCCAGCTCAGCGCCAGTCACACAAGGAGTTCCTCAGGGCTCTGTCCTCGGTCCTCTGCTTTTCTGTATTTATATGCTTCCCCTTGACCATATTATTTGTAGCTATGGACTGAATTATCATTTTTATGCAGACAATTCAACTCTATTTCAATGTTAAAAGTGGAACTTCATCAGAGCTTTCTCATCTCACAACCTGCCTTAGTGAAATTAAAACCTGGATGGAGCAGAACTCTTTAAAATTAAATTGCAACAAAACTGAACTCCTGCAAATTGGGACTAAATGCAACTTAATAAAATGAGCTCCTTCCCAGTCCATCTTGGCAATGATCTCATCAGACCTGCCTCTACTGCAAAGAATCTTGGTGTCATTTTTGATTCCTCCCTTTCTTATTTCGCCCAAATAAATCACATTAAGAAACTTTCTTACTTTCACCTCCATAACATATCACATGTCCGCTCCTTCCTCTCTTTTTCTAATGCTGAGAAACTTGTCCATGCTTTTATCACATCCACATCGATTATTGTAATTCCCTACTGGCAGGTGCCCCTTCTAATCTTATATCACAGCTCCAGCTTATTCAAAACTCGGCTGCAAGAGTCCTTACTCAAACCAGCAGCATCGAGCACATAACACCCATCCTGCTCCGCCTTCACTGGCTCCCCGTGTCTTACAGAATCGAATATAAAATTCTATTAATAACCTACAAAGCCTTAAGCAACCTTGCACCAAACTACATCAGTGACCTTCTCCATCACTATGTGCCTGTCCGCCCACTAAGGTCCTCTGATTCTGGCAATCTTGTTGTGCCCCACACTAATCTACACTCCATGGATGACAGGGCCTTCAGCTGTATTGCTCCCAGACTCTGGAATGACCTACCAAAATTAATCAGGTCAGCTGACTCCATGAATTCTTTTAAAAAAACAACTCAAAACCCATCTGTTCAGGAAGGCTTTTAGCTCTACCTGACTTTATTACCCTTCTCTCAGTTTACCTCTATGTCAAGATACTCATGTAACCTGTATGTGTGTGTACTAAACCATCAATTATGTTGTCTGTTAGGCTTTTTCTCTGAATTTACTATCTTACTCTTCTTTATTTATTTATCTGGTTTAGTAAAATGCTATACACTGTATACCCTGCCGTTCTTTCTTAAACTCTGTGAAGTGCCTTGAGCATGGGAAAGGCACTATATAAATAAAATGCATTATTATTACTAAAATACTGAAAGGATCTCTTTGGGTCATCTTTTGCCTTATCTGCTATATGCCTCTCATACTGCCTTTTAGCCTCACTAATATCCTTCTTAATGGTTTCCCTCATGTTCTCATACACCCTATGATTCACACTGGAGTTTTTAGTCTTATCCCCTTATACAGCTGTTTTTATCCTTTGCAGCTTCTTTTTTTAACTCTTTATTAATCCAATGTAGAATATTTTTAAATTTCCTGCTAATTCCAAATTTATATATTTATCTGTGTTACATTACATGTAAAAGTTTTTAAACCTGTTCCACTGCCTTGACTGTCTCCACACTTAAAAGGTTATCACACTCTGTCCTCTTTAGACTTTGCTACATATGCTCAAAATTTCCCTACTAACGTTAAACTTAACAGTTTTAATCTTTGCATCTGTGCTCTTCCAAAATACTGAGAACTGTATTATATAATGGTCACTTGACCCTAATGGTTCAATCAGCTATACACCTTCAGTTATCGCCTGATTATTACAAAATACGAAATCCAGGCAAGCTTCAACCCACATTGATGTTTTAACATAATGTGTTAAAAAACAGTCATTGATTACTTCTAATAACTCCTATTTTTGTGCTGTTGTGTTTGCTATGTTATCCCAGTTAATAGTTGGATAGTTAAAATCCCCCATGACTATAATATCCTCCTGTAAACTTGACATTTTAACATTACTAAAAAGATATGCATTGAAATTGCTGTCTGCATTAGTTGGTCTATAAGACACTCCTAAAATAAAACCTCATTCCTGATGCTATCCAGGTGAAGTTACATGTCCTCAATAAGATAGAACTTATTGTCCAGCTGCAAAGGACTTGCATTTAAATTCTGTTTGACATAAACACCAACCCCACCTCTGTTTCTGTTCCCTCTATCCTTCCAATAAAATGTGTATCCCTCTATGTTATACTCACCCTCATCTTTGTTATTTAGCCAGGTTTCTACTATTGCTGTAATATGATAATTACACTCCACCACATATAACTCCAACTCACTTGTTTTATTTTTGATACTTCTAGCATTAAGGTAAGCTATTTTAAATGTGCTACTCGTTTTATTTTTGCATTTAAATGTTAGGTTAGAATTTACATTACTATGCATTTTTATTTCTACACTATTGTTTGTTCCTCCATGTGCATTCCTAAACCTGGCCTGTCCAAAACTCCCTGCTCCTCCATATCGTAGTTTAAAGAATCCTCGACTAACCTACTCATACGCCTCCACAACATTGTTGACCCTCCAGTTCAGATGTAAATTGTTGCAGCAGAACAGGTCCCATTTGTTCCAAAACTAGTCCCAGTGCCCCATAAACCTATGCCCTTCTACCCTTCGACCCTACATAAAGATCTGAGCCACACATTAAGCCTACTGATCTCCTTAATCTTACCTGGATTGGCATGTGGCACAAGCAGAACTTTGGAGAAATCTACCTTGTCTGTTCTGCTCCTCAGACTGGCACCTAATTCTTTACATTTGGATCACAGAACTGACAGACTACATTATGTATGTCATTTGTTCCAACATGGACAATGACAACTGGATAAACCTCTGCTCTGGCCAAAAGCCTATCATCCCTTCCAGGAGGTCACCCATCTCTGCACCCAGAAGGCAACACACTTCATAAGACTCTCTGTCTATGGAGCAAACCTGCACTTCAATTCCTATAATGATTGGGTCCCCAAATATCACTACCTCCTTCTTTCTGGGAACTGAGGGGGACCTCTTGCCTGCCTACCAAGTCAGAATATTCAGAGACACTGTCCAGCTCCACAAGGACCTGAAAACAGTTGGACACTTCCAATTCTGAGGTTGATATCCCTGTACAGTGTGCACCCTTTACCTCGTGCCTGACCGGTATATTAACGTGGGCCGCCTGCCTGTGTGGCACTGAGCCCATCTTTATCTCTTTAAAGTCAGCCATTGCCTTTTTTTGCCACTAAGGAATCATTGTTTCTGTTATTTATAACTAACTATTCATCGATATGATGCTAGTTATTTCTTGCTGAGATGCCAATGTCACTACTGCTGTATACTGCCCTGCATTGGCAATGCTAGTTTGAATACAAATAACAAGTACAAGAATAAGAAACATTTCCAAATGGTCCCCCAAACACTCAGCTTCTTTTGCTTCTGTGTGGGTGAAAACAAAAAAGCAAAAAAAACTCATCTAAAGTGGAAAAAGGCTTTAAAATCTCCAGCACAACTCCTTAGCGGCAACCAAAAAACTCTTACACCACAGAAAGCACAAATAGTTTCGGCCACTTCTCTTCTGTTTGCAAGGATGTGCTCAGTATGTCTCAGTCTCCAAATCAATATACCAACTTTTATATTCCACTTTACCATTATAAAAGAGCAAAACATCTTTATCCTTTAAGGATATATTAACACCAGTAGTCATCTTAAAGAAAGACTCAAGAGCACACCAAACGAATTGTAAATACATTCAGAAAATAAAGGAATAATACTTTCTTTCTCAAAGTTACAAAATACACCAGTTAACAGAGGTGTGTAGAGTAGCCAAATATTGTACTCAAGTAAGATTAGCGTTACTTCAAAATAATATTACTCAAGTTGAAGTAAAAAGTAGTCATCAAAAAAATTACACAAGTAAGAGTAAAAAAATATTTGGTGAAAAGACTACTCAAGTACTGAGTAACTGTTTGATCATAATAAATGATTTATTTTTTTGAAATGTTGTATAAGACAGACAAAAATATAAAATAATGTGCAAATTCTGCTATTTTCAAATAATAAAATAAAAAATGTGTAAAAATAACTAACATCTTTACAAAATAAAGATGCACAAATAACACAAAGTTCCAAATCTCGGTTATTCACAACAAAGCTTTTGAAGCCAATACCTACAGTAGGTAACATGTATGTTTGAACAGTGCAAACTACTTACAGTGACAAGATATACTGTACTCTGACAGTATAATACTGTATATTTATTTGCCCTCCAAATAGCACAGCTGATAGAAAATAAAATTAGAACAAGGAAGCTTGTGCACATACAAGAAGTCTCACTTTACCTTGCCTGTCTGTGTCTGTGCATGTTTGGTTAAAACGTGCTTGTTCTTCACTCAGTGAAGTGATGGTTAAGCTTCAGCAGGAGTTGGCTCTCATTTTTCATGTACAAGTGGAACCTTGGATTGCGAGTAACTTGGTTTGTGAGTGTTTTGCAAGATGAGCTAAAATCTTTAATAAATTTTGATTTGATAAATGAGCGAGGTCTTGCAATACGAGTAGTCCGTATAAGCTTTGTCTGCCGAGCATCACGTGATCACAACTGAGCTGATGGTTCTTCTCTCTCTCACTGCAGAATTGTGGGCAATCATCAGTCGGCGTGCCTCACTCATATAGTCAACATCCATACGAGCGTATACTGTTTACTACAGCATTGTGACCTTGTGTGTGCTGTGACATGCGAGTCCCAAAACACAAAGCTGAGTCTCAATACTTTAGCAACACCATCTTTATTCAGCTTGAAACAGGAACAGCGTGGTTATTTATTGTAACGGGATCTGCCACTGATCTTTACACAGACACAGTAGTCAGGGTCATGCCCAGGTTAGTGGCCAAGCAATACTGTGCCCTGTGCATTTATAATGTTCTTTGTTCTTTGTATCACCCATCAATGGCAGGTTCTTATAGCATGATCGTGATCTTTTCGGATTCGCTTTTATGGTGAACTGCTACAATGTTGGGTGCCTGCGGTTGCTTCGGGATGCTCTTCCGTGTGTCGTCCTGTTGAGTGACATCCCACCAGAGTTTAGAAATTCACTCACACCAGCCACGATTCTTTTCAAAGGTAAAGTGCAGGTTCATTGTTTTATACATTTTTACTTTATATTTTGTATTAATCATTTTTATATAAATAATTTTGGGTTGTGGAACAAATCATCTGAGTTTTCATTATTTCTTATGGGGAAATTCACTTTGATATACGAGTGCTTTGGATTGTGAGCACGTTTCTGGAACGAATTATGCTCGCAAACTGGGGTTCCACTTGTATTCTTTCTTTTCCTGTCCGCTGTCTGTGAGGAGTTTGTGTTATGCCGCCAAAGTTTGTGTGTGGTCATGTGACTGCATGGCTACATCTGATTGGTGAAACGGAGTCTTGTGATTATTGTTGCTACATCTGATTGGTGAAACGGAGTCTTGTGATTATTATTGCTATGCCTGATTGGTGAAACAGTCATGCAGTAGATCCACTGGCGGCTTCTCTCTGGCAAAAATATAGCGTATCTAATGGAAAAAAGTAACGATTCGAGTGTTGCCTAATGTAGCGGAGTAAGAGTAGCATTTCTTCTTCACAAATGTACTCAAGTAAAAGTAAAAAGTAAATGTAACAGAGTAAATTTAACTCGTTACTACCCACCTCTGCCAGGTAAGTCAACATCTTTTTAAAATCATACTAGCACCTGCGGTTAAACGTTTAAATACAATGAATATTTTTAACAGAATTCTCTTGATTTTTATTGGTGATATAATACATTCTTGAGATATTATAGGCTTCCTTCCAATTAATATCTTGAAACTGAGAAAGCCATAAGTTTTTTCCTTAGGAGATTGTATATTTCTGACTTGTTACAACATTTGTCATTAAGTCAGAGACGCGAGATTGCATTGGTATTTGGTTTGCAAAGGAGAGATGATGAGTATATTGGGAAAAGCAGAGGACATAAAGGTGATAGGTGTAACAGAGCAAGATGCAGAGGACAGGAAGATATGGAAGAAGACGATCTGCTGTTGCAACTCCTTACGGGAGCAGCTGAAAGAGGAAGAGGTCTTACCATCCAACATCAGACTAAAATCAACATTTAGCCTTAAATTCACAATCAATGGTTACATTTTGTAATAATTGAATAAGTTCAGAAGTTATGGTGCCAAATATAATTGCCTATTCTTTAATTGATATTGGAAGTCCATACATCTCTAAAAAATCTGAATGATAAGCTAATAGTTATTATTATGAAACAATTGTACTATCGAGAAATTTTCATTTTTAAACCAGTTGCTCAAAAAAGGTGTTTTATTTTTATATTTAATATGTTTAAAGCATCTGTATAAGGATAAATTTTGTTTCTTTACAATCATCCAGGAAATCAAGGTTTGCCTATGGAAGTAAAATAATTTAATGGGGAATTTGTTAACATCAAAATTGAAGCTGAGGAGAATTCAATGCCATACACTTTTTTGAGAAACAAGATTTTGGGATGTTACCATAATATGTCTTTTTATTTAATCTAGTTCTGAATCCATCTAATCATAAATATGGTATTAAAAGTTTCAAAATCAAATGTATTCAGTCCATCTTGACTATATGAATTACATGATATATTTGTTCAAATAATGAGGCTTTTTTTCAAATTAAATCATACATCATCCCTTTAGCCCTCTTAATTATTGGTTTTGGAAAATCTAAAACCATTGCTGTATGCACCAATCTTGACAACCCCCCTCAGCTTTGTTACTCACAAAACCTTAACAAAGGCTTCTTTTGGACATCACACTTATAAAAACATCATTGGTTATTCATCTCTGTTCAGAGTTTATTATTTACATGATGGTAAAACCTTGTTCATATGAAGGATGCACAGGTCTTATACTAAATATGTAACATCAAATGAAGTGTGTCTCAGTGACAGACCACCCCAAAGTGAAGTTCTGTTAGTAGGTCACATTGCAGAGATGAATAAACTATGCTTTGTAAGTGTTATGAAGACACAAAACGGTGTTTATTAAGGTCTTGCTAGATAAAAATAAATGAGTAATGAAATTATTTTTGCAGTATCTAAAGTGTTACCAAATATTCTTCTACTCAAAGATAAATTTCACGTTAACCAAATACAGTATCAAATCTTTTTTTAATGATATTCCATCCTCTTAAAGTCAGTAATAGCAGGCACAATTTTTCTTCCATCAGTAAACACTCACATCATCTACTATAATATTGTTATGCGACATTGACTAAACCCTGTCACTTATTCACAAACTCACAAGGAGGCTATGAGTTCAATTTGCCGATCGAACGGGTCGCAACAAGTATAAATGTGTTGTGCTTCTGCTTTGCTCCGCGATCTGTGCGCAGGCTTCACGCGGTAAGTATATGTCAGGCTTTAATCTGTGTGCCCAGTTCAGGTGCTTTAAAGAGGGTGGCGGGAATGCGATCGGGAGCGGTACTAAACATTTTGCAGGCGCTTGAGAAAAACGAGGTGAAACGGGATGGAATTTTGTCGTGACGGGAGAAGTGGCGTCTTGGATGCTGACAGATCCCCTTGCACCCTTCTACGTTCTGATTTGCATGAACGAATGCGCGAACACTCATGAGGAAACTTGACTGTGTGAAACCACAAGGGAGTACGCTTTTCCACATCTAACAAATATAATTGTATAACTATACAGGTGTCGGTCATGAATATCATGACAAAGTTGATTTATTTCAGTAATTCCATTCAAAACGTGAAACTTGTTTATTAGATTCATTCATTACACACAGACTGATGTATTTCAACTTTTATTTCTTTTAATTTTGATGATTATAACTGACAACTAATGAAAGTCCCAAATTCAGTATCTCGGAAAATTAGAATATTGTGAAAAGGTTCAATATTAAAGACACCTGGTGCCACATTCTAATCAGCTAATTAACTCAAAACACCTGCAAAAGCCTTTAAATGGGCTCTCAGTCTAGTTCTGTAGGCTACACAATCATGGGGAAGACTGCTGACTTGACAGTTGTCCAAAAGATGACCATTGACACTTTGCACAAGGAGGACAAGATACAAAAGGTCATTGCTAAAGAGGCTGGCTGTTCACAGAGCTCTGTGTCCAAGCACATTAATAGAAAGGCGAAGGAAGGACAAGATGTGGTAGAAAAAAGTGTACAAGCAATAGGGATGACTGCACCCTGGAGAGGATTGTGAAACAAAACCCTTTCAAAACTGTGGGGGAGATTCACAAAGAGTGGACTGCAGCTGGAGTCAGTGCTTCAAGAACCACCACAGACAGACGTATGCAAGATATGGGTTTCAGCTGTCGCATTCCTTGTGTCAAGCCACTCTTTAACAAGAGACAGCATCAGAAGAGTCTCGCCTGGGCTAAACAACACCACCAACAACAACATTTATTTATATAGCACATTTTCATACAAACAGTAGCTCAAAGTGCTTTACATAATAAAGAATAGAAAAATAAAAGTCACAATAAGAAAACAAAATAAGTCAACATTAATTAACATAGAATAAGAGTAAGGTCCAATGGCCAGGGGGGACAGAAAAACAAAAAACTCCAGACGGCTGGAGAAAAAAAATAAAATCCATAGGGATTCCAGACCATTAGACTGCCCAGTCTCCTCTGGGCATTCTACCTAACATAAATGAAACAGTCCTCTTTGGATTTAGGGTTCTCACGGAAGGACTTGATGATGATGGTCACGTAGACTTCTGCCTTTTTAATCCATCCATCATTGTTGAAGCATCATGAAGCTTTGAGTAGGTGGAGGTGGCGCAGACCACCATCACAAAGAAACCGGAAAAAGAAACAGAAGAGAGAGTAGGGGTCAGTACGGACTTTAGACCCACCATGAATAGTTATTATGAAGAATTGAACATACAGAGTATCAGGATTAAGTTAAATTAAGTTAAATTGAAGTTATAAAAAGGCCATGTTAAAGTAATATGTTTTCAGCAGTGTTTTAAAGTGCTCTACTGCACTAGCCTGGCGAATTCCTATTGGCAGGTTATTCCAGATTTTAGGTGTATAGCAGCAGAAGGCCACCTCACTCTTTTAAGCTTTGTTCTTGGAATTCTAAGGAGACACTCATTTGAGGATCTAAGGTTACGATTTGGAATATAAGGTGTCAGACATTCCGATATATAAGATGGGGCAAGATTATTTAAGGCTTTATAAACCATAAGCAGAATTTTAAAGTCAATCCTGAATGACACAGGTAACCAGTGTAGTGACATTAAAACTGGAGAAATGTGTTCGGATTTTCTTTTCCTAGTTAGGATTCTAGCAGCTGCATTCTGCACTCGTTGCAAATGATTTATGTCTTTTTTGGGTAGTCCTGAGAGGAGTGTGTTACAGTAATCTAGTCGACTGAAAACAAATGCGTGAACTAATTTCTCAGCATCTTTCAGTGATATAAGAGGTCTAACTTTTGCTATGTTTCTAAGGTGAAAAAATGCTGTCCTAGTGATCTGATTAATATGCAATTTAAAATTCAGATTACAGTCAACAATTAGCCCTAAGCTTTTTACGTCCATCTTGACTTTTAATCCTAATGTATCCAGTTTATTTCTAATAGCCTCATTGTATCCATTATTGCCAATCACTATGATATCAGTTTTCTCTTTATTTAACTTGAGAAAGTTACTATTCATCCATTCTGAGATACAAGTCAGACATTGTGTTAGTGAATCAAGAGAATCGGGGTCATCAGGTGCTATTGATAAGTACAGCTGTGTGTCATCAGCATAGCTGTGGTAGCTCACATTGTGCACTGAGATAAAGACAAAACTGCTGCTGAGTGGTCCAAAGTTATGTTCTCTGATGAAAGTAAATTTTGCATTTCCTTTGGAAATCAAGGTCCCAGAGTCTGGAGGAAGAGAGGTGAGGCACAGAATCCACGTTGCTTGAGGTCCAGGATAAAGTTTCCACATGATGGTTTGGGGTGCCATGTCATCTGCTGGTGTTGGTCCATTGTGTTTTCTGAGGTCCAACGCAGCCATCTACCAGGAAGTTTTAGAGCACTTCATGCTTCCTGATGCTGACGAACTTTATGCAGATGCAGATTTCATTTTCCAACAGGACCTGGCACCTGCACAAAGTGCCAAAACTAACCGGTACCTGGTTTAAGGACCATGGTATCCCTGTTCTTGATTGGCCAGCAAACTCGCCTGACCTTAACCCCATAGAAAGTCTATGGGGTATTGTGAAGAGGAAGATGCAATACGCCAGACCCAACAATTCAGAAGAGCTGAAGGCCACTATCAGAGCAACATGGGATCTCATAACACCTGAGCAGTGCCACAGACTGATCAACTCCATGCCACACCGCATTGCTTCAGTAATCCAGGCCAAATGAGCCCCAACTAAATACTGAGTGCTGTACATGCTCATACTTTTCATGTTCATACCTTTCAGTTGGCCAACATTTCTAAAAATCCTTTTTTGCATCGGTCTTAATTGATATTCTAATTTTCCGAGATACTGAATTTGCGACTTTCATTAGTTGTCAGTTATAATCATCCAAATTAAAAGAAATAAACATTTGAAATACACCAGTCTGTGTGTAATGAAAGAAGTTTCACTTTTTGAATGGAATTACTGAAATAAATCAACTTTGTCATGATATTCTAATTTTATGAACGGCACCTGTAGGCACCGATGGCTGTGTTAAAGCTAGCGCAAAAATCAACACCATGCTGGGCTGCACTTCACGAAAATAATACATCTTAGCGAGTACTGAACGTAATGTACAAGTTACGTTTTTGTGGGTTTCTTAACCCCTTTCTTAAGTTGCCAGTTTACAAAATGTTAGTTTAGTGAACTGTTCCCCTGTAGCATACAAAAATAAGCACAATAAGACAAGTGAAAATCAACCGATTGATAATATTATGTAGTTTAATTAATGGACATTCAATGAAATTAAATAAACTTTTGAAAAGTAACAAAATATACATTACATCATAATTTAAAAACTAAATACGACAACAGAGTAACGATACTTGAGTTGACTGCTATTCGCAGCTCCTTATTCGCTTGGCTACTTATTCGCTTCCAGACAACTATTATTCACATTCCTTCTGCAAAGCAGTTATTTTTTCAACATTAATAGGAAGACGTATGTTGATACATAACAGTTAAGTTTTGCCTGGCCCAGCTTAGGTGCCCGCAGGTGAAAAGAACTGGCAAAGTTGGCATACACCCATATCTAATGAACGAGATTAAGTGTGATGTTTAAAGGGTATTGTAAACTGTTGGATGTCTTTGTGCCACTGCAATTTCCATTTTCCAAACACTGAAGATGCCTCTGTGGAGTTGCAGTTGAGTTTTATCAGGATCAACACAAAGCCTGGGCCAAATGAACTGGCAAAGTTGTCACATTCCCATATCGAATGAATGAGATTTAATGTGATGTTTGTGAAGGAAACAAAATTGGACATGTATTGTTTCTGAGACGAACGCAAAATAAATGATAAGCACGCCGCGTGTAAATTCAAGTCAGAGAACATGTACGGTAAGTGCAATGAGACTCCAAGAGACAGGATGTATGAATGGGTTTCAGCTTCAGCCCACTGGTTTAATTTAAATAACACTTAAATAATTGGTCGGAGACACAAAATACAAAAGGTATTTTTCTGTGTCGGCTTTCTTTATTGCAGTTGTACTGTCTATCCAAATCACAATTCTCAGTTCACGTCCTATCCTTTTTCTTTTTCCACGCTTCGCCACATACCAATTGCAATACTGAAAACGTCTCCGTGAAAATAAAAGTAGCTGCAGCCTTTGAAAGCCTCTTTTCAACACTTTAAAATAATACAGAGATATTAGCTTATAGCCTAAATTGCTGAAATGAATTGTCTATCTAAACAGTCAGACTATAAACACTGTATTGCATTTTATCATAACTTATAATTTAAATATAAATCTTAGTATTGTACTCCAAAAGTTCAGAGAGCTGTCATAACGTGGATTTATTATAATATTATATACAGGATATATCGCATGGATACATAGAATATATAGGATATATCCTATGTGGCGACCGCTGCCTGTAGGTACGGTTGGCGCAAGAGGAAGCCCGTTTAAAAAGCACTTAGTGATTAAAGACTGTTATCAAGGAGCACGTAGATCACGAATGATTTGACGTGAAAGTTTGGTTTTGATGGAGTCTGAGAAACACTCTTAAATTAAACTAAATCTTAAGATGAGGTTAACGATATTCTTAGCGTTGTAATGTTCTAGCTGACACCTTTACCAATGAGACGGTTTGGATGATTGATGTGGGTGCAGCCAGTCAGCGCGCAAAATTAGAACGGATCAGCGAATGAGACTAATAGCTCCCCGAGCAGAGGCGTGTTTTACATAATTGACTGTTAAATCACAAGTAGCGAAATCCACGAAACTGGAAAAAATGGCGAAGAGCGGAGGGCAAATGAAGAGAGTAATAACGAGCGGTTTGAACAATTTATCCATTTTTTCCAGCTGTTCTAAAAATCCCATCAGGTAAGTTTTCAGCACACATTATAAAATAGCACGAACCTAGTGACAGAAGTTCATTCCGAATCTTTTAAAGAAAGTCTGTAACGCTTCCAGAGACTTATTAGCTCGTGTCTATCACGGCGATAATTGGCGAGAACCAGTTGAAGTAGTGACCATCAGGGACCTTTTAACTAACAAACTCTTAAGATTTCCGCAACGTAACATAACATCATTGTTATGCATGCGAAACTATCTCATATGTTCTTTCCATTACCTTTATCTTTATAATATAATTCATCGTAGATTAACCGACAGTTACTGTATTCTGTTTAGTGAAGACGTCATTAGGAGATCATCAACAGGGGCTTCCCGGCTCGGTCGTGAATTAATTTTTGTGTTTACATTTCTGTTTTAACAAAACGTGAGTAAAAGGCAAGGGTTTATTAGGGAAGAACACGTTGTAGAAAAGTTAAATATGGAAATGTGTTTTCTGAAAATCCTTAAGTTTCTCCCATAGTTACAATTGCATACTTAGGATGAATAGTTCTGATTAGATGCTGCGGATTCCCATAGACAGTCATGGAAGTCCATCAGATGTCCCAAGGTAGAGACAGAGGTTTAGTACAACTTAACACAATTATATTTGAAAATACATTTTTCTCTTGAAAAATGTTACGTCCATACTAGCAGTAGGTCATCTACATTGAAACGGCAAAAAACTTTTATATCTTTCTTATAGGGCTTGCGAATTTTATGCGTTGACAGGAAAACATACCAAGTTGGGGGAAAAAGTATTTCTTAATTTAGTTAGAAGTTCAATAATAAACAGTAATTGGTATGGGATGAAAACCTGTAGCCATCGGGGCTCCTCAGGACTGAAGTTGGGAACCACTAGCTCAGCTGGGCACACTTTTAGTTTCCGAGTCTCATCTACAGCACTCATCTCAAATTCAGCAAAGCCAATTCAACAGTCGCTGTCTTATACTTTTAACTGAAGTAGTCAATGAACAAACCAAAACCTCTTTTTAAACATTTTAGTATCATACTGGGAATGTTTCTGGCTTGCTTTATAGTGCAAGTAATATCGGCACTATGTACTTAATGTATGCACCTGTTGCTTGGTACATCACAGTAATATTTTAAATAAAATTGCTTAACGGTCACACATATATACGATTGATTGACTGACTGGCAGGTAGACAGGAGAATCTTGGCTATTTACAGAAAGTCATGCCAAAAGTAAATTTAAGTTTGAAAAAAAAAAGTTATAATGTGTGATGTTTTGCATTTAGTATTTGTCAAGGGCTACACAAATAATAATCTTTTTAATTTTTAAACTTCTTTATATTTCATTTACACTTATCAACACAATGTTTATTATAATAAAATTACAGCATCTCTTTTTGATAGAGAAAAATGTTGGTCCACATTCTTCACAAAAATATAAGACATTTGCACTGTTCTTTACTTCTTTCTGTTACTTATGGATGTTTTTATTTTATTACCTGGAAGCATAACATCTTTTGATTTTCTTTGAATTTTCCGTTGCCATCTGCTGTTCAGTAATTTTAATCTGATTATATTACCAATGACCCTTAAGAAGTCAGAACTCTCGCCATCTCTGCTTGACATTGTTTTTATTAGTTCAGATGTGTGACTTTCTGCAGAATTTTTCAGTTGGGGATCTTACAATTATCATTACAGTTCATAAATGCATCATTTATGTTGTAGAGATTTCTCTGTTTCTGTATGTACTGTCATGATGACTGTGTTATCCATTCCATGAAAAAATAAATGGCTTGCAAAATGCAAACCTTTATTCTTACCAGTGTACTAATGATTAAGTTTGATATCAGTCATTATCTGTATCAGTGACATTTTAGGGAATGAGGAGAAAAGCATTTAAGGAAATAGTTATATAAATTTAGGATGAGCTTTTCATGTGTTCTGTAGATATGTTTATTTTATTGTGGGGTGTCTTTGTTTTTTATCTAAGGAAAGCGGGGATAATGAGAAAATGGGCATAAGGGAATAAAGATTAATGTGTGGGCAAAAGCAAGCATATGTTAAAGGGGAAAAATATAGCAAGGCATCTTGACAATGATTATTTATGATACTTAATCAGAATGCTGTCTTTTTTACCATCTTGCAGCTATTGTGTTGAAATTGCAAATATCCTAAATGCTTTGAAGACCTTGTTTACAGGGAAAATGAAACATCCTCAGAAAGCAGCAAAAGGATCATGGTGCCAGAGAAATGTTGTATAATTATACATGTTCTATTTTAAAAGATCAGATGAACAATATTTCAAAAGTTTAATTTTCAGTTCTGTTGAAAGTAATCTGTTGACTTCACTGGGCATTAGTTGATGTGTTTTCAATGATTTAGTAATATTATTTATATTCTTGTTTATACAGAGCAGGGGTCCACAATCGCAGTCCTGGAGGACCACAGTGGTGACGGGTTTTCATTCTAGCCAGTGTCCTAATTAGAACTCAGTCGTTGCTGATAATGAAAGTTGGTGTTTAACTCTGTGCCTTGTTAGTGCCTTTATTCATCAAAGACAAATTTTAGTTACTGTGTAGATCAGATGTGCTCAATTACAGTCCTGGAGGTTTGCTATGGCTACAGGTTTTCACTTTAGCCAATTTCTTAATTAGAACCATTTTATTTACTACTAAAGCAATACATTTTTTAAGCTTAATTTGATTTCTCTTGCCTGTTACCATTCAGAAACCTTAATTGCCTGTTTTAGATTTTAGCAGCTGCATTTAAGTTTTAATTGTTGCCTGTTTTCTTAATCAGACATTATTTAATAATGAGATGCAGATAACCAATAAACCAGCAGCTCTCCAGCTAACTTGCTTTCCATGAAGTATCTGTGATTAAAAAAATGTTTAGAAATGAATAAGAGGGGAATTGGAAAGACCATTAAGTTTAAATCTACAGTGCATCCGGAAAGTATTCACAGCGCATCACTTTTTCACATTTTGTTAAGTTACAGCCTTATTCCAAAATGGATTAAATAAATTTTTTTCCCTCAGAATTCTACACACAACACCCCATAATGACAACATGAAAAAAGTTTACTTGAGGTTTTTGCAAATTTATTAAAAATAAAAAAATGGAGAAATCACATGTACATAAATATTCACAGCCTTTGCTCAATACTTTGTCGATGCACCTTTGGCAGCAATTACAGCCTCAAGTCGTTTTGAATATGCACTGTATTCTGGTCCACAAAACATGTGGATAATGTTCTCCCAGAAGGAAACTCTACATTGCAATTAAAGTTTTTCTTGAATGAATGCAAGCATTAACAAGTTAGATAGTTAAATACCAAGTTGCATTATCAGCATGGACTGTCTTCTAATTGGGAAACTAGTTGGAATAAAAGCCTGCAGCCAATGCGGCCCTCCAGGACCGTGATTGAGGACCCCTTATACAGAGTATCTCATTAAACAAAGGAAACCACAAAGTTACTAGTGTTTTATTTAAAACCTGCAATTGAGGTCATCATTTGTTTCTTTACTAATTGTATGTCTTTAGTTAATAATTATCTTCATCCAGTATGTTTTAACCTAAACACAGTTAAGTTAAAAAATACATTAATTTGTTAGGAAAATAACTTTTAAATATAAAACTGACAAATTTGTAGTTATTTTTTTTTTTAAAGTGCCCTATGTTTTAGTTTACTAATCTGACTAGTTGCAAACTGCACAGTACAGACCCTTGAAGTGAATTAATATAAGAACAGTACTGAGCTCTTAGAATACCAAACTAAGCATAAGTTCAGATGAATTCTAGGGTTGTTCAGCACTAGTCTGCAACCCCTCCTGCGATCATAGTTTGCATTAGATTGTCTCATCAAGAAACCATAAACATATTTGTTTTTCAATCATCCATACTGCAGCTTATTTTTGGATTTCCTTGAATGCAGGGCCACATTCCTCTGAAACTTTGGATAGCTAGATATAAAGTGCATGGGACCTCATTCTGTCAAAAACACTATACAAAATTATCCTTGCGCTATTGTTTGCTGTTCTGTTTCAACTCTCTCTCCTGACGATTCTAAATTCAATAATGTGTTCAGTAAGTGGATATCTTTAGAATTAACTCCTCATGGGAAACATAATTGTGCTGTAGAATAGTTACCTGACTGACCCCTGTCTATTGGTAAAATAAATTTCTTATCGAACATGAAACTATAGAATTTAATATATCTTAGACAATCTGCAAAATGGTTCATTATACCATCCAGTTGTCCCAAAGGTGGTGGATTTTTCTTTGCAGAAAAAAAAGGAGGATTATTCCCTTTTATAGATAAGTGTGTTTGAATTTTATTCGAGAATAAAGAATTGTTCTGCATTCTCATCTGACTCTGTGACTATCTTCTTTGAAAAATGGAGGAAGGATTTTTTCCACAACACCCTCTACCTCATCTTTTTATTACTAAATCAAGCCACTGAGTGCTTACTTGTTACTAAATTGGATGTACATAGTGCTTTCAATTTTCGTCAAATAAGGGATGGAGATGAGTGAAAGGCAGAATTTAATACATCTAGTAGATATTATGAATACATGGTACTGTGCTATTAGTTAATGCAGAAGCTGTATTTTAGTCATTCATTAATGATATCTTTTGAGATTTATTGTATGTATATGTGTTGGTGTACATTGTTGATCCCCTAATCTTTCCAAAAGATAATAAAACTCAAATTATTTATATTTATAATTAATCCATTATTGTATATGAAAAAAATTTTGTATTTAAAGTTTGAAAAGCGAGAGCGCCTTAAAGGGAAAGGTTTGTTTTTGGGCTATTAAATACCTGGAGCAGGGTAAGCCATGGACAATACAAAAATTACTGCCATATTAAATTAGGTTCCAACGAAAAGCATTAAACAACCTGAAATAATTGTGGGTCTTGCAAATTTTATTGGCAATTCATGAATACATTTTTAATAATTTCTCCTATCACATCTTTAAAAAGAAAAAGTGACAAAAAGGTTATCTGGACATTTCAGACACAACCAGCTATCGTTTGAAATGTTTGTTTACATCAGCCCCTGTATTATGTCATCATGATCCTGAGCTCCACTTTACTGTGGATTCAAAACATATTTAGGCCTGTTCATGTTCTGCACACTTTTAAATGGATACATTTGCCGTTTTTGCTTGTCTTTCTACACTGAGTAAGTCATTATGACAAAGTGAATACAGTAGAGTGTCGCTTGGCCAACATAAACAGGCCGGCAGAACGTAGGATAAGCGAAAATGTTGGATAATGGGAGATGTTAAAAAAAAGCCTGTTAGACGTCAAACTATGTTACAATTTTACACATTACGAACCTAAATCATGTTTTACAACAAAACAGAAAAAATTAACTGAAAAAATTAACTTACAGAATTGTCTGACATTAAATACTGTATGTACTGTACTTAAAGTTCAGTTCTGTGATGATTTAAAGAAATTTTTGATTGTAGTCTGGTTTCCTGACGAGTGCTGTTTCTTCACTGCCAAGTCTCGCCATCTTTGCAGCATCAAAATGTCGATTCCTGTGGCTTCTTCTTGTTGCAGTTTCTAGAGCCTTGTGGTTCTTGTGTTAAACTGGAGAAGGCTGCATGCGGGAAATTTTTCTTGTATTCCCGAAACTTCTGGGGATCAAGGAGCGTGACAAACATCAGTTTTTCGTGGTCTTAAAATCTGGTCTGTGCCTGGCAAATAATATTGTCCAGAATCCTGCCATGGAGTTGGCAGTAGTTTGCGCGAGGATCTTGCGCTCGGAGCGCCTGCAGTGCGTTCAGTGGCCTCGTAGAGTTCCTCATATCGGCTTCTATCCAATCAATGGATCTGAATACGGTGACGTTGCCATACGCCTGCTAGAGGGCCCTACTGACACCAACTCAAAATCTGATTGGTTCAAGCAACAGTTTAATCGACATTTATACTGTGTTAGAGGGCCTGCACAATGGAT
Organism: Polypterus senegalus; assembly: GCF_016835505.1. Classification (NCBI taxonomy): domain Eukaryota; kingdom Metazoa; phylum Chordata; class Cladistia; order Polypteriformes; family Polypteridae; genus Polypterus; species Polypterus senegalus. The sequence goes on from NC_053159.1 coordinate 38,743,318, forward strand.
TGTGAAGGCCTCTCTGCCTGGCAACAAATGATGGCTGAAATGTGATTGGTTAAATGCTTTAATACGAAAAAACATGTCTGAAAGCAGCACAACCATCGGAAAGCTATGAAAGAAAGCGAACAGACTATTTGGAATTATTTAATTAGTATTCATGGACAAAATATAATTAATATCAGTTTGTGATTCAGATATTTTTTTAGGCCAGCAGAGAAGGCATGACTTCGCCAGGTGTTTAAGCATCGAGGCTTTATACCCTGCGTCTTCTCATTAAACTTGTAACTCGCGAATATCTTGTGCGATCTTGTGATGTCCACGGCTTTATTTAATTTTAGCTCAGACCCGGCACTTAAAAGTTTCTCTTGCACTTTCGCTGAGGGAGGGTTTCTGCAGTAGCTGCTGTTATGAATATGCTATGCAGTCCTTAACCCGCAAATATTTACCTTATATGGACAGGCACTCAATTACGTGGGAGGCGTGATGATGCGAAACACAACTCCACCTCACACGGCGACCGAGCTGCAGGCTATTACAGTATATGGACGAAAGTAGGTTCCTGTTATGACCGTTGCACGTAGAATTTCGAAATGAAATCTGCCTAACTTTTGTAAGTAAGCTGTAAGGAATGAGCCTGCCAAATTTCAGCCTTCCACCTACACGGGAAGTTGGAGAATTAGTGATGAGTGAGTGAGTCAGTCAGTCAGTGAGGGCTTTGCCTTTTATTAGTATAGATAAATTAGCCTTAGTGGAACAGAGACCCTGGGTGGAGGGTACTAATTTTGCTTTTACGATATGTACAGATACTAAGGAACCTTTATGTATTTAAAATCCCCTAAACAACTTAATGTGCAACAAGCTAGATGGGAGTTTTTTTATACTATACTCGCTATGTCATACCAACTTGGGTATAAGAATGGGAAAAATAAAACTCTGTCTTATTTATACGAGCCAGATGAAAAAGTTGCAAACCCTGAACCCATCCTTTCTCTGGATACATTTTTGGGGGCTAATATAATGCCGCCTTCTGTTCAGAACGACATACTCAAACCTGAAAGCATTGTGGATGGAAGATTATTTCTTAATGTTTAGTTATCCAGGGATTACCCAAACTATGATTATTCTCATTGGTATTTCTGATGGTTGATATCTGTTTTTTAATAAAATTGTTAGCATTCTTGATTCTCTAAAATTTCACAATGTTGTCTGTGATTTCAGACTGTTTGTCAGCAATTGGCTTTCATTGTTATTAGAAAATTGAAAGTCCTTAGTCTTATGGTCTAAACTTGCTAGCTCATTTTAAAATTCCCTGAACTTTCATCACCTGCCCAGGACAGTTTATCCACACCCTCTCTTCCTTACAATCCTTACAGATGACGCTTCAATTGTGATCTGCTAGGCTGGCTACTTTGAGCAGCTGTTTAAAGTTGATTCTCCAGCTAGGATGTTGGACATCTCTGGGTCTACAGTTCTTAAGGCTGATCCTCCAATTAGCTGTGAATCACCCAAATTCACTGAAATTGCATTGATGGTGAACCTGCTGAGGACAGGGAAGGCTGGTGGGGTCTGTGGTATCCGGGATGAATTTCTCCAGATTGTTTATGTAAAATCTTCATTACATTTAGAGCAGTCTTTGGTTTTTTTATATTTGCTTCATTGTATTGTATACATCCAGTGATCCTCCTATTCATTGGCTTAAACTCAGATATTTATCACCTTGCGGGAGTTTGATGACTGGAGTGTCTGCTCATAAAATATCAACACTTGACTGCAACTTTATTACCAGAAGAAGCTTCCTAAACATCTCTGGAACTTTGATCAGTAAGAGGAAAGAGTACTCGGAGCGCAGAATAATAGGGTAAGTGACTTTGGAATAATAAGTACTACAATTCCTATTGATGAAAGAGGTTCTAATATTGTAATAATTATAGTTAATAACTGCATACCTGAGTTCCTGTAAAGTTAAAAAAACAAAATACAGTGTATACAGTGTAGTAACCAAAAATATGTTGTTGTGTTATAGGGAAAGTAATTTTTCTTGCCTGTTAGAAGATATTGTTTTTACAGAGGATTCTGTGAAAGCTTTTATTTAAATTTATTGTTTAACTTGTTTGTGGTGAGTTTAGCTGCCTATAGTGAAAATGTACTTTTTTTTTTTTAAAAGCTGCATGCTTTATTTACATTAAATAGACAATTTCTTAGGTAAGCCAATTTGGTAGTGAATGGCTTCTGTACAGTATTTGTTCCAGTATGAATTTGTCACAAGTGTAGCACAGGAATGCTGGCAATATCAAGTGCAGCATATTCCGTTACTGTTGCAAATCAGCTGGTACTGAATGTCAATTTTAAATAACTATTTCAGGGACACTAGTGCTGGCATGTCAGGTACACAGTTCTATGCCTTGTCCAATGATGTGTAAATTGGCCTTAGCCTTGCCCTTTCTCTCAGTAGTTGCTTTGCTCCACCACACTACCATAAAAGCAATGATATAAGGGTACGTCATTTTTCTTGGGTTGACCAGTAACAGCAATATGATACTTAGGTTATTTTTTACATTAAACAGAAGGTAGGCCTGGTAAAACTGAATTAATAATGATGAACTATAAAATTGTAGTAAAGAAACGGCTATTTAAAGGAAAGCAGGTCAATTTGCTGGAAGAATATTTCTCAAATTTGTAATTGGGTCATTCTTTATTAGAATATTACTTATACTTTTTTGTTCTCCATCATACCCTCTAATTAAATGAACTACTAGTATCTGTGTTTAAAATATTAAACTACATATTTGTAAAGTATACATTAACTTTCAGTTGGTGCACTCCTTTTGTTCTTTGTAATATTAAGTGTAATATTACTCAAGTTTGTTTTTAAAAAAAAATTCTATTGTTTTAAGAAATGCAGCTTATTCTGTGACACTGGAATAATGTTCTTGGGTAGCAGCTTGTCTTGAGTACACATTTTCTTTGCATCAGACTGGACCGAGAAAAAATTCTTGGCTTAGCCAGGGAGAGGAAAAAGTTGAGGTACAATAATAGTAGAAAAAGCAGCATATGATTTATTAACACCAGATTTGTAAAAAGTACTGAAATGGTGCTTGAATTAAAAGTACTTCATCATTTTTTTACTTTCATTGAAGGTAGATGCTGTTTTTTTGGAAAGCTTTGGCTAGTTAACACAATACATTTTATTTTTAAAACAGCACTCAATATTTTAACTACAGGATCTTGAATCATGCACAAGCAATCCTGCCTTTGATCAATATTTATCTGCAGTCCATCACAGTGATTACCCTGTGTGTGGGCGTGGCTTACACTGTGCCACCCCAATTGGGATACCGGGCAGCAGTAGTTGAGGTACCTCTATTCCAGAGAGGAGAATAATAAAATACAAAAATAACAATAAAAAATTTTAATAGATACACAATATAAAAAAAAAACTGAAAATCAACATGGATTTATTATACTTCACCAAATTAAAAATGGGTTTTATAAGGGCAATTATTTTATATTAAAAAGATATACAATTTCAGAATTATTTATGTTTAACAAGAACTCTCTGTATTTTTTTCCCTCAGTTTGGTACCCAATTTTATTTTCACCTGCTTGAGTACTCATGTAATTTATAGGATCAACCATAATTAAGTTCCAGGCATATTAACTCTCCAGCATAACCAATTGGTTGTCACATAGTACATATTCATATTTTTAGTGCATTTCTATGGACAATTTAAATTCCACATAATGCCATTTGTGCACACACGTAAGCATTACACCAACTTGCATTATTATTATTATTACACTACAATAATTCAACTTCAATGCAATGTAATAAAATGTCCGATACTAATTTGAGAGTCAATGTTCTACCAAAGAATGCTCTGGATATGGGTCAGTTCTGTTAATTTGAAATGTTTTCTACTGAATTGCATTAAGGGCTAATAAAAAGAGCAGCTCAGAGAAAATATGTTGCACTCTTTGCAATTCAGTGGAAGACAGAATAACGGATGTTATTTACTTTTCCAATAATTTACCAAGATAAAATGTATTGCTGCCCAAAGTTCAACATTAAAGATAAACCTAGAATATTTACTTAAATAAGTCCGTTTTTTCTTTAGTCGTTGTTGCTCAAGTAGATTCTGGTCAGCAGGGCAGTGTTCTATTAGCTTTCCCTGAGCTCACATTCCATAAGATAGCAATAAAAATACTTCTCTCTGCTTGAAAAAATACTGACATCCCTTTTATTAGCTCTCACATAACAAAAGACAGCAGAACCTCTTGCAGATCATAAAATCTTGTTTGAACCCCAAGACTGTCTTCTGCAGTTAACCAGCGACTTTCACAGCTGGGCTCACTCTAGTGTTTCAGTATTTGAGTTCGTAAGAATCCAGTGCAACACATGGAGATTTTTTGGACAATATACAGGGGTGAGCAAAATTAGGTTTAAAGTTCTTCATATGGAAAAGTACATGCAGGTTATGATTATTACAAATCAGTAATATTTTAAAATAAGTTCATAAAGCACAGAGATGATTATTACAATAGCTTTATTAACTCAAAGGAATGTCACAATGGCACAATGTACTTGGGTACAGTCTTGTAAGTACATAAATTGCCGGCCTTGTTTACTCACAACTGTAAACCTTTTTTCCCCCACCCCATTATAACTTGTAGTAGTCTCAAGGTATTACTTGTATCCATAAAATCTTTATTGCACAAGTTTAAAAAGACACTGCTTTTTGAGACTTCAGGGGGCTCTATGTAAGATAGCTTAAGGAGAGAAAAAAAGCTAGATTTACTTTAGATTTCAAATACCACTGTGGGGAAAGTGCCCATTCAGTTTCCATGTGCCAGCAACGAGCAAGAAGCATGAGAATGCCCAAATAAGCAGTATAAGGCGCACTATTGTGATTTTATTTTTAAATGATATACAGCATTCAGTTGGCTGTCTGACCCTTATGAAAGATCTGGAGGAAATAAATGTAGTACAAATTGTTCTTTTTTTTACTTCATTTTTTTATACAATTTTTTTTTTATATTTATTTCTTCAAGGCACTTTTTTAATGCTGCTTACAGGGAGTGTTTCTTAGTTTCACACAATTAAAATGCTTAATAGTTTTTTTTTTTTTAATCTGGGAAATAGCTGTAGCAAAGAGTTTTATCATAGACTGAATTAAAGTCAACAAAATCTAAAGAAGTGGTAATGTTTATGTAGTTTGATGGGGACTGGCTTGTCTTATAACTTCTATGCATTTAATAAGTGAAATACAATACAATAATATCCCTAAATGTACTAGTCTGTGAAGGAAGACATGAAATCCAGATTTATATTTTCTATTTCAATTTTTTGTAGGTATTCCATGTTGGAGATGTATGATGTGGTGGCCAACATTCAAGACTATAGACACTTTGTGCCTTGGTGTAAAAAGTCAGTCATAATTTCTAGACGTTCTGGTTATTGTAAAGCTGTCCTAGAAGTTGGATTCCCGCCTGTGCTGGAGAGCTATACATCCCTTGTCACGATGGTGCGGCCTCACCTAGTTAAGGTACAGAGGTATGGTGGTGTTCAATTGTTGGGAGTGATGAGGGATAAAAAAAATAGACTGAAACACATCACAAATTTTTGCTCATGGTGTGAAATGTGTAAACCTGGGGCACAGTCAGTAAGTTCCAGGCCAGGTCGATACCATGGTGACATTCTATCTACATTCAGGGTCACTTTGAGTGCAAGGTTCTTGAAGTGAACAATGTTTAGTTAAGTGTGCAGTGCAATTGAGCCTGTTAGTAGAACATTTTTTTGAAAATAAGATGTATTGTTTTGTGAAATAAATTCTTGCATACAGAAAAATAAGTAAAGATCACAAAAACAAAGTGAAAAATAATACAAAGATGTACCGTAGGGAAAATATTTTTTGCAAATGCAGAATAGCATAACCAGCCCTTACATTCAGAAAATGGTCCAAAGTCTTTAACAAACTGCTATATTTAGATGGTAAAATTTAAGATTTAGATTTTGCTTTCTAAGAGGAATTGTTAAATGAATTAAATGTATCTTGTTTGCATTACTATTAGTGATAAAATCTTATGTTTTACTTTCAGTAAGTACATTTTAAGAGGACTGGAGAAAAGTAAATCCATTATATCTTTGAAGAAAGATCCTTTCTTTATTTGAGTAATTAAAGCCAGGTTGGGAAAGCACTATGTGCCAAATTATTGTTTTGTTTTCTCATCCCCTCTCTACTCTTTTTCATTTTTTCCCTTGGGGAATAACAAAGTATATCAAATCAAAAATATATGCTCATAATTTCCAAGACTAAATGAGACAGTTTGTCTGTGTTTTGTGGTTCTGAAGAGAGTTTATAGGTTTGCACCCCAGAATTGTTTGTGGGAGCACCATCAGCAGTGTGAGGTACCAGTGTCACTATTGCTTCTTATTTTGCCGCTGTATTTGTGGAATGACAGCTGAGTCTAACTAGAGGCCAGCCTTAAATGAGCTGTTCATAAATGTCTGGCTTTATTAATTAGACAATGCAAGAAAATTGTTCTTCAGTTTCATGATGAGTTTTACTGACTATTGTGCTCACCCTTTGCCTGTGGTTGGTAAGGGCTTAGATGAATATGTTGGAAATTTGTGGATCTTCATCCCAGGAAACTTGGGACCATTTTACAGTATTTGGAAAATTAATTCTCCACCACCACAGGGTAATTCTCAATGTTATACTTGCAGATGTCATTGGTAACTCTCCTAGGAATGACTTGGGATTTTGTGATGAAGGGGTCACTCTCTCCCTCTGGTATGATGGTTTTCTTATTAACAGTCTTTTCAATCTGAAACCTGTGCCTTAATATCTTTGCTTTTGCCAGGCTACTGAACACTTTGCTTAGCACATTTACGGTATTTAACGATTTCCTGGTGACCATCACGCACTTTTTCATGTGTCTTAGTAGGATTTGAGGAATTGTAATCTGATCATGTGATTGTCCTTGTCGACTCCACTCACCCTTGTTACTTCTGGGAGACTCTTCAACACATAACTGTTAATAGTCATGAACTGAGATGAGCCGGGCAAATGAGGACACACACAAATAAAACAAGGGGAAGGTGCAAAAAAGTGTCAAATGCTTTTATTTAAGACAATCCAGTTTAACACTCTACTCTCTTCATAGTAACTATCCTTCCGGCTGCCTGCCCTCTTCTAATCTTGGTGTCTCCCACTCCTGCCATCTCCAGAATCTTATTACCTTTTAACCTCCAACTTAATTCTTTCTCTTCTTGCTTTTTCTTTCTGTTTTCTCTCCGTCTGCCATGCTGGCTTCTCTTATATTAATTTGAATGGCCTGAGATGTGAACCTCCACCCACACCGAGGTATGAGTTTGGTACTTGACTGACCTGCTCACTTTGCACTACCTAATTTATTTATTTAAACCAGGGGTGCCCAAGACGTCGATCGCGATCGACCGGTAGATCGGAAAGGTAGTGCAGGCAGATCACGTTGCAGTCAAAAAAAATTTTTTTAAACGTTAGTCTATCGTATAGTGTATCCTCCCTGTGGCATTTGCCACTTGATTGACATACAGGGTGGCCAGTCTGAGATCTCTTTTCTTCTAACACACTGGTCATCCCGCACACTCGATCAAACGTGCGAGCTACTGCAAAACTCCGGCTGTGATCTAGTTAGCCTTCCAATTTATATCGACTAAAGAAGATATAAAAAAAACATAGTTTGGGGAGGGTATGGGCTGGATGTGGAATTGGAAGAGGATTTTTTTTCTCATAATGTCACAATCGAAGTGCGTTTGTCTGATCTGTCAATCTATCATTGCTATTCCAAAGAAGGAAAATGTGGAAAGGCACTTTCGAACTGTTTATAAAAACTACGAAACTGACTTCCTTCCGAAAAGCGATCTGAGAAAGAGAAAGGAGAGGGAATTAAAATCACAGTTGATCGGACAGCCATCATTTTTCACTCGGCTGAATTCAAAAGCAAAGGCAGACGCACTAAAGCATCATTCTGGGTGAGTCACTCGATCATTAAGTATAAGAAGTCCTTCCAAGAGCTACTTCCTTGACTGCATTATTCGTCTCTACTTATTTATGCGAGTCAGTCTTTTCCCACATGAAGATTATTAAATCCAAATACTGTAGTGACCATAAATGTATTGAATTGTTATTGTGCCATAAAGGTTATTCAGTTATGCAAGGTACGACAACATATATTTTATGTATAAAGTATACTCGGTGTGTGTGTGTATCATAATATATAATCATTTTGAATGTAGATCATTTCGACCTGGTCATTTTAAAAGTTGCTCGTAAACTGAAAGTGTGGGCATCCCTGATTATAACCTTCTTTCACCTAATGGGGCTAAATGCCAGGATAGTACATTTACAGAATACTTTGTTAATAAGTAAGGACCAGTTTTGATTGCAAAGAGATAGGAGTGGCCCAGTTTTTCACTCCATTTATACAAAGAAAACTAGAGGTGTGGGAATCTTAATACATACAAATTAGAGATGTACGATATATCAGGAACTGTATTATTATTGGCCGATGTTCATTAAAAATGATGACATTGAAATCAGTCAGATGGGTACATTTTAACCAATACAGCTGGCCAATATAATGCAGGCTTGTCAACATTGTCAGTTCACTAAATAATTAAATGTTGCTTTCTTTGTTCGGTGAGACAGACATTAAGCTGCAGAAAAACATGCATGTAAGCACAGCCCCTTGCAATCACAAAAAAAAACCTGGGTTTCCAATTTTGCTGACAGCAGTACTATACGTGTTATTTGTTCTTCGAACAGCATGTCAGTCGTGTGGTTATATTTTTCTGTGAAAAAGGAAAACAACAGAGTTGCTATCTGCTCTACCTGCTAAAATTAGATAATACGAGGAGGCTGCAGAATTACATTTGTCAATACCATAAATTTAATTACCCATCTGAAGACCCACCATAATGAATTATACATGAAATTTCTAGCAGCTAATGCTACAAAAACAAAAGTTTAATCAGACGCTACCGGGATCACAAGCAGTAGACTTATACAGGAAACCTTTCAAAACATGAAGAAATTTCCTCAAGACAGCACCAGAGCTAAAGGCATAATTACTAAAATAATGGAAATAATAGCACTCGATGACCAACCTTTTTCCCTAGTTGAGGACGAAGGGTTTCTTAGGGCTACTACATCATTTAGAACCTAGGTACATTCTTCCAAGCTGCTTCATTGCATAAGCTTTTGATTCCATGTTAATGAAGTGGATCATTTTAAAAAGCAATGTGCACGTTGTGCTTCATGACATCACTTGAAATTTGGCAAATGTATGAAAGAAAATGGCATTAAAAGTTTAAGCTGTATGGCTCACACGTTGCAGCTTGCTGTAAATGAATGCTTATTGAGTCAGAAAAGCATCTCTGACTGTGTTGCCATTGAGAGGTGAATAATTACTCATTTTAAGTACTCACAGCTTGCTATTTTGTGGCTGAGAGAAATACAAATGGACCTTGGTACCCTAATAAGAATGCTTCAGCAGGACATGCCGAGTCGTTGGAACAGCATGTATTATATGCTGAAAAGTCTGGTTGATCAGAAGACACACTCTTGCTGCATATATGAGCTTCCTTCGCATACAAGCTTCCTTCCTGTCTCATGGTGCATCAGTGGGAACTTGTGAAAAACATGATTACTCTACTCGAACCATTAAAGCAACTTAATAAAGACATAAGCTCATATTCATCTACAATTGTGGATGTGATTCCATCTGTTGAAGCTCTTAAACGTCTGCTTAGCAAGTATGGCAAGACAGATTCCAGAGTTCAGAGGGTGAAAAACTCACTTTTGGAGACTGTCACAAAACACTTGGTGTATTCTCTGAGCCACTATACTATCTATCTACTGTCCTTAATCCACGGTACAAAGATCAATTTTGTGATCAAGATACCAAAAAACAAGCGCAGGAAGCACTTGAGAAACAACTGGTTGAGATGTCAGCTGGTAAAGGAGATGCAGAGCGCAACAGCGAACCACAAGAGAAAAAGATTTGCACTCGGGGAAAGGTTGCTGCTTCATTGCTGGAGATGTATGAAGAAATTCTTGAAAAGGATTTGTATGCGGCTGCAAAACCACATTCAATTGCTGGCGAGTTAAAATAACAAAATCATAAAAAAAATTATTTTATTGTAATCCATACAAAGCAATCAAGTTTTTACAAAAAGAAAAATTGAGTTAAGAACAGATCGATCCCCAACCCTGAGAGAGAGAGCAAGCCAAACGGCGTAAAATTTAAGGCTAGTAAACATACCTAAATTAATAAATTATCTGTGCTTCATGAACTTATTTTAAAATATTACTGATTAGATCCTGCCATGTTCTGAAAAAGTCTGTACGGATCCTCTGAGTATTTGATTTTTTCCAATTTCAAATAATATAACACATCTGTTTCCCACTGACTTAAAAGAGGAGAGTTTGGGTTCTTCCAGTTTATCAGAATAAGTCTGCCTGCCAAAAGTGTAGTGAATGCAATCACAATTTGTTTGTCTTTCTCCACTTTAAGCTTCTCTGGAAGAACCCCAAACACAGCTGTTAATGGGTTAGGAGGGATTGTGAGTCCAAGGCTGTCTGAGAGGTAATTAAAAATTTTTGTCCAGAATAATGTTAATTTGGTGCAGGCCCAGAACATGTGACCTAGTGAGGCTGGGACTTGGTTGCAGCGTTCGCAGGTTGGATCATGCCCTGGAAACATTTTGGAGAGTTTTAGACAAAATCATAAAATTATTAACAATAATAATACTAATTATCATTAACCGTCCCAGATTAAAAAAAAAAAAACACAAGCCATACACTGCAGCTTCCTAATATGCAATCAGTGTCATCATGCATTTGTTGGAAACTCACCATCGGCACTGTGAGGCGGCTTGCTAGGACCGTGCATGACTTAAGAGTGCAGGGCTAATGCTCTGCAAACATTAGCTAAGAAATAAAGGTACATGTTAATGGCATCACCTCCTGTTTTTCGTCAGGTTTTTACAATTTGTTTGCCAGATTGCCTACAAAACTGTTATTGCAATGACACAGTTTGTTGGTTTTTCCATTTTAGACAGTCGAGTTGCTGTGGAAAAATATTGGAGGAATTTAATTTAGTGGATACTTAACAAAACGGGTTCGCCTTCATGCTAGGATGCAGCTTCAAGTTTTGTACCTTGTGAAAGATGTCTCCTATGTCTAAACTGTAAAATATTTTAAGGCAAGATCTACTCCAGTTTTAATGTAAGCATTACTTTAAAACAAAATCACCCTAAAATATACAGCAGTCTCTCAATATTTCAAGGCACACCTGTGTTACAGGTGTAACCGCTTGTGCTGCTTCTCTTAAAAGTGCATCCGCATCGCACTAGAATGCCCTTTATATGACCCAAATCATTATACATCAAGCTTTCAACATCACAAGTTTTTATTAATGGCGGTGGTTGGTACAGGTGGGTTGTCCTGTTTTTCCTTTACCACATATCTGGTCAGCCCAATAATAATTGAGAAAGTACTTCCTTCTGTAATATCAGAAGACCATATTGGATTTATTAAAGGCAGGTACTTAAGCTTCCAATCTACAATACATGTTTAATGTAATATACTCACTCATGAAATCTTGTCACACCATAGACTTTATCATCTTTGGATGCAGAAAAAGCATTTGACATGGTTGAATGGGACTACCTATTCACTACATTGCACAAATTTGGGTTTGGCCCAAATATACAGTATGTGCATGGATAAAACTACTTTATACCAGTCCAGATGCCTCCGTCTGTATTAATAAAATTATCTCAAACTATGTCAAAGTTGAATTTGGTACTTATTAAGAGAGCTTGAATAGAAAATATCACTATATGCAGATAACATGGTACTGTATATATCAGACCCACAAACTTCCTTACCCGTAGTCCTTAATTCACTAGTGGAATTTCAAAAGACGTCTGGACTCAAAATTGATTTGAATAAAAGTCTTCTTTTTCCACTAACCTCTCCTGCACACTATATTAGAATGCACATAGATCCATTTGTTTTATCAGATCAGTTTAAATACCTAGGGGTAGACATCACAAGAAAATTTAAAGGTCTTTTTCAACACAATTTACCATGGAAAAAATCAAATAAGATGTGAATACATGGTCTACCCTTCATCTCACATTAACAGGGAGAATCAACACTGTCAAGAAACTTCCTTTCCAAGCCGCTTATTCTGTTTGAGAGCACACCCATATACATTACCAAATCTTTCTTTAAGAAATCAGACTCAATTATAACTTCATTTATTTGAACTTTAAGACAGGGTGACGCTGCAAAGACCTAAAGCAGAAGGTGGCATGGCACTACCTAACTTTTTAAATTTTATTATTCAGTGACAAATATACAAACTACAGGGTGTCTCTAAAGTCCGGACATATAGGAAATGGCACTATTTATAAATAACTATATTTTTTTGCCCCACAGATTAAATAGGAGTTTGTTGAAAAAGAAAGAATTGACCTTAGCCACCTTGACTTCTTTTTCTGGGGTATGCTAAAGGAGAAGGTTTACTCGATGAAAATTAAAGATACAAGACATGTGAGAAAACGCATCATAAATGAATGTGCTCAAATTGACAGAATTATGAAGTTAATGCATCGGGTTCATGAGAATCTCGCAAAGCGCATTGAACTTTGCATCACAAATGGTGGAATTCACATTGAAAATGTTATTGATTAATATTTCAATTAAATAAAATGTTCATTTTTTTAATTTAAAATATGCATTTTGCCTATGTGTCCAGACTTTAGGGACACCCTGTATAAAGACCTGGGGCGCCATGTATAACGGCAATGTGTAGAATTCACACTAAAAACATGGTGTACAGACATAAATGGAAACGTGAAAATGCAAAAAAAAAAAATTCAGATGCACAAAAACGTGCATAAGCCAACTTTCACATGTTTCCGCTTCATAAGCCCTAGATATGTGAGACGTAAAGCATGTCCACGTGCCTGTGGCCCCACCACGACTCCTCCCAGAATTACGCCCCATTCAATCTGCAAGTCAATGTAAATATCCCCCTATGTTCAGTGTATTGCGAAAAGACCATGGAAGAAGCAAAAAACACCAAAAACTTCAGTAAATGCGAAGTGGAGGTCATACCCAGTGGAGGCAAGGTGACTTAGACAGTGGTATGAGCAATAAAAGTACCTTCATGGAATGACACTCAAAAGTTCAAGTTCAGAAAGTTGCACGGTGCCAAAAATAAAAAAAGAAGTGGTCAGATGTCAAAGGTGAAGTCAAAAGTCAGTCTTAGACCACTGTCAGGGTGTCATCCGGAAACATATTGGGGCACAGAAAAAAGAGAAAAAAAAATTAGGGACACAGAAAGAAAATGTCGATATGTAGACTCAAACTACGAGATTAAAGTGGAAATTATTTTGTCATTAAAGTAAAACGTCATAAACTTCATCTTACAATTGACGTTTAATTTACTAGAGTTTCTCAAATATCATCAGAACTAAAATAACATGTTAAATGTTTCATATTCATGTTCCCCAACCTAGTTATTAATCACTATATGCTACTTAAACTGGCTTTCTCGTTCGTAGACAGGAGCATGCAGGCAGTTATCGCTACATAGAATACATTACATTTATAATATTACAGCTCTCTGAACATTTTAGAATAGTAAGATGTATACTTGATATAATTTCATGATGAAATGCAGTAAAGTATGTACTAAACATGTGGGGGAACGGTGGCACAGCGGTTGCGATGAGCTGGTGCCCTATCCAAGGATTGTTCCTGCCTCCTGCAAGATGCTTGTTGTTGGAACACGCATGACCCTGAGTGGAATAATTTCATGCAGATTCTTCAAAAATATTATGGAACAATTAAAACTCTTCATTATATGTGTTTAATAGTTCTATCCATCCCATAAGCATCATGCGTGAGGCAGGAACCATCCCTGGATGTGGCACCAGGTCTTTGCTACCGTTGTGCCACCGTGCCATTAATATGTTTAATTATGAACAGTATACATTATTTAAGTGAAGTTAACAATTTATCTGTAAAATGTAATATACATACTTTTATGGATTTCATCATAAAAATAATAGTATACATCCTGTAATAGTATAGAGCCTAATATTCTAACAGCACACAATTCCAAGAGGATTGCACTTGGAAATGTGAATTGACTTAGAAGCTGGTCATCATCATCTGTAAATACGTCTTCCATTGAATCGAACTGAATTCTTCTATTGTTAATGTATGCTATAATGAGATTCAAAATACAAATCCTACCAAATTTTTTCACACCTCCAACCAATTTCTGTTCTAGAAGAAATATTGATTAGTCTTGAAGACTTGGATGGCATCTCAATAATATATAAAAATATATTAAAGTATCTTCACTTCAAAGATCCTAGGGTACAGTGGTGAAAGGACCTTTCACTTAATATCTCAAAAAGGTAGTGGAAGGGAGCCATACATAAAATACTCTCTAACTCCATATGTGCAAAGCACTCAATCATTAAACTTAAATTCTTTTGTCAAGCACATTTATCTCATTTAAAATTGTCCAAAATGTATCCAGACTAAGATTCAACCTGTGAACATGCTAGACAAAAGCATCATTCTAGACAAAATCTTAGAATCAGATTGAATCAGACTTTAGCCTTAGTGTCACAATCATTCCTAACCCATTAACAACTGTGTTTGGTGTATTCCCAGGTGGGCTTAAAGTGGAGAAGGATGTAGACTTATCCTGTTTAACTGGAAGAATTCTAGCTCATCTGCTATTAAGTCCATGTGTGACTGATGTTTTATACTATTTAAAATTGGAAAAAGTCAATAGAGGATTTCTTCAGAACTTTTTAAAAATATGGCAAGATCTTATTAAAGACATTTTAGAATAAGCATTTACATCGGAAAAATGAACATGCTCCCTTCTTTGTTGTTTTTATGGATTTGCTGTTGACTGTCCTCTCTTTCTCTCATGAGGGGGTTGACTTGATTTTTTTTGTAATATTCTCTTCTTCGTTGTATAAGTTAGATTTGATCGTTATTTTTTTTTTGAACAAAATTAACAAAACAAGAAAAAAAAAACTGCACAACGCCCCGGACCACTTATCATAGGTCACCAGGAAACGACAGCATATTCATTGAGGTTCATTTTTGGATGAGAAGTAGGTCTTCATGCTTCATGCTATAAGGCAGTTTATTCTCACTGCATCTTTGTGTTTTTTTGTTTTTTTTTTTTTGCTCTCTCACAATATGAATGAGGACTGGCCATTCTGTGTGTGTAATTCTTCTTGAGCCTGAATGTTATATTTTAGTTCACTCATCACAAGCCAAACAATTCGAACATACTCAGCTTTAACATGGTTCCTCATTTTGCATATCGGTAAACGTTGCTATCTCAGGGGCACATAATCGGTGTCATTGCTGTTGGTCATTCCCCATTCGTTTTATGGACTGTCTGAATGTGTAAAGCTGTTTAAACCAAATGAGAATATTTCAAGAAATTCTGACTTAGTCAAACTGCTGGTAAGCAATGTTTTCCAGTCTGCATAGCAAAACTTCTCAACATTCCAGCTACCTTGAATAATAGTCCAACTGAACGGGGGCTCTGGAGACATTTGCCTTAGTACCCACTGTGCTGGGCTTGGTTATGTCCTAGAAGCCAAAGGGTTGTACATCTGCCATTACTTATTTCACACGTTCATTCAGATGATGAGCTGTATCTGAAAGATACTTGGTTCACAGTACAAAAGGCAGTGTATCATACAAAAAATTAGTCTTGGTTATAGTGTGTCTCAGATGTTGGGAAGTATTAATAATGGCCTCCTCTGTCTTTCTCCCCAGTGCCCTGAGTAATGGTGCTGGTTTTGTCTTGGCAGATATTTTGCTTTATTAATCATTACTTCAGCCTCCTGATTTGTCTGGAGAGTTCTTCTTAGTTGGTGCTTATGGTCCTTAAGAAAGTCCCAAAGTCGAGCTTAATATCCACGTATACCCCTGATGTTTAATCATTTCTGTAGGTGGAGTATATTAAGTTTTTCCATATAATTCCTGCACTTGGTGGTGTAAGCTGTGACTCCCATATTACTGCTAAATAAGATGCTGACTAATGAGCTTTCTATCATAAATGTATTGAACTGAAAATAGTTGTCCATTCTGTCTTGTTGTATGGAGGAACTGTCTTAATCAAGAATTGCACACATTCATTAGCTGTGGTTGAATTTTCAGTTTTGAGAATTTTGACCCTGATACTACTTAGGTGTCTGATCCAAGTATATCTTTAAAATACTGGTTCAGTCTCCTGAATCGTTCGAAGTAGATGTACCGTCTAATGCTTTTTGGTGTCATGTATGTTGTATCTTTGACCTATAGGAAAATTTTTCTTTAGCATTATCAGCGTTGCTATGTGCAGTTACGTGTTTTTGTCTTCTACTGTGTGACACTCTGGCAAACTGACAATTTTTTCAAATGTTTAGTATTCTAAATTTCCATGTTGATAGCTGCACCTATTTCTATTTTTGGATAAACATTTTGTGTCAGCTGGAATAAACATATTTAACTATTTCTGCCTTCCACACCACTCTTGAATGTGCCTTTTAGATGCAACTATAACTCCTAATTTTGTCTGGCACAACCTCTGGCAATCATGCACTGAAATTCTCCTGCCCCGAACACAAAGTGTCTCCAAACCTGACTTCTGCTATTAAGGCAGTGCATTTAATACTGTGAATCATTTCATGTGTAGTTTTTACTCCTGCTTTTATCACATATTATTGTGCCTTCCAAAGTAAAACATCCACTTATAGTCAATCATTAGTGTGGTACTGACTTTTATTTGGTACTACCAACACTGCTAAAAAAAGGTGGCACCATTCTGTTTTTGCCATTTTAGTATCGACTTGGTAACTAAGTTATCAGTTCTTGAGTTATCTCTTATGCATTCTGATTCAGACCTATTAAAAAGCTTTTCAGCGTCTAAAGAGGGTAAAACTTCATGTAATTTAGATGTAGTGTATATTACATGAAGTAAAAATCGGAATGTGTAGCTTGACTGCTTTCCTTTGATAAGCCTGGTCTGATCATGTGAAACGATGAATGACCGTATTTTTCCTCACACTGTTTGCAAGTGCGTTGTTCACTAGTGTAATGTCCACATTTACAAAGGAGGATGGTCTGTAAGCTTAGGTGAGTTTGTTTACATTCTAGGTATTGTGTTTGAGGCCAAGATTCCTTTGCTTTTGTTACAAGGAATATAGCATTACAGTTGACAGATTACAGAAGAATGTTGTTTGAAGAGTATCTAACAGGTGTTGCAGATTTTTATAAATATTGTACATCTTCTAAAATTTGCAGTGGCTAAGTTTATGTATAGAAGTCTCTGAAATGGGATACATAGAGAATTGTAAAAAAGCTGTCTGTTAGAAACTCCTGTTTATTACATTCAGAAGAGTAGTATTCTTTGCTTTTGTCATTTTCATGTGATAGACTGATGAAGCATTTCATGGAGACCCCACTCATTGAACCACAAATTTATTGTTTGACAAATAAAAACTGTTACAAGGCTTCTCTGAGTCAATGCCATTCTTTGCATCTATTAAGAAACCCATTGGCTAATTTTAGTCCTGCTCTACTTTTGCATTGTTTGTTAGATACAAGGCAGTGACTTATTTTACACAGTTTAATCAGTCTTTACTGCTGAGCAGAGGTTATTTAATTAGCATTTTCCAAATAGCTCTGATTAAAGTTCAGGCTGATGAAGAATAGATGGAGAGGGAGATGATCTTAATGCACCACAGTGTGTACCTTAAGCTGGTAGCTACATGATATAAACCAAGAATAGAGTGACCACCTTTGCAATCCATAGGGGAATTGTCTGCTTTGATATTTTACTTGATTTTTGGTAAAGCTAATAATAAAAAAGACTTTTCATAAGGTGACAGCAACAAATATATCTGAGTACATTTCTTGTTGGACTGTATTTCTGGACATAGATAAATGAAAGTGAGTAAGTTGCATTCAGTTTAAAAATACAAAGTAATTATTTAAAAAGTGGTGTTTTAGAAATGGGAGACTTGCTTATTATAAACAAAAAAAAAAATGTGAGTAAAAAAAGATCAATAAAACGGTGAGTGACCATGAAACTGCTCTCCCAAGTTTGCTTAAATTGTTTAAGATATTCCAAGATGAATGGAGCTCAGTTTTGAGTATTCTGACCCCATTTCTGCTCCCATGGCTCAGCATGGGATCTTACGATTTCTCTATTAACATTACTGGACCATCAACCATTTTTGTGTATGTAGATTTAGCACCCAGTTTTGATTGTCAGGGGCCAAGTGTTTGTAACCAGAAGAAATCTCAAGCACAGTTTTGCCCAACACAATTCTTTGTTCAAATAAATGTATTTATTTGCCAACAACATGTTTCTAATAAACAGACAAAAGAGCAATATCAAATACAATAAATAATCAATTTCCCACCTGCCTCCCGACTCTGTCTCCTCTGAGGTAAGGCTGCAGGGTTAATTTGAATTAAACCATGGAACTTTCCTGGTATCACACACAAGTCATCCAGTGCAGTTCTGGGTTGTATGGAAACCAGGGCAGTCCTCCCCTGACAGGACCCTCTGGCAGCACCCAAAGACCCTGATAGGGTTGTGTTTCCGAACTCCAATTTTCAGCATTCTCTGCAGGTGTCCTGACTGGGCTGGTCCCCGAGGAACACTGCCACCTGCCATGTCGGGGAACAAACTGCTCCTAACACCCATGTCCGCTTGGTCCATCCATTATGGCCTCCTGTCCGGGTAAGAAATCGTCCTTCATCCCAGCCATGGTGTCTGTCCTTCCTTACATTATGAAAAAGAATCCATGGGTTCCACCTTTCTACTTGGATTGAGATTCAAAGGCTTTAACAGCTGTTTTTTTTTTTTTTTTTTTAACCCAGCACATGTCAGTTATCTTTACTGCCCAGTTGTAGTAAACCTGACAAAGCAACACTGATCAATATTTCGTCTGGCTGTTTACTGGAGATGAATTTAGATTATCCCTAGTATAATTTTGCCTCTTTAGCCTAGTGGGTCTTATTCTGTAATGGTGTTTATTTGGATCAATGAAATAAGGGAAACATTTTTTTTCTTTTTGGCATAGTTTGTCATACCCATAGCAGTTTATATTAGTGAAACCTGAAGAATGACAAGAGGCATTGCTTATAAATTAGAGATGCTTACGTAGGTTGATGGGAGAGAACTGGATAGTCAGAATTACCAATGGGTTAATATTGCAAAGAATGGAACAACAGTGACTTAAGTGATATGGTGAAACAGAGACGACTAATAATGATGGGTCACATCTTGAGAATTCCAGAAGGAAGACACCCCAAGACTGCATGGGAATGGATTCCACCGAAAGGAAAAAGAGGATGACCAAAAAATGACCTGGAAAAAGATAGCAATAAATGACCTGGACATGGGCTTGAACTGGTATGAGGCAAAGATCATAGTAATAGACTGGGACAAATGTTGCTGCCCAGTGCAATTCTGTGAGCAGGAGGAGCGAAGCCTAACTGTAAGTAGGGTGATACCATTTTAGTTTACAATGAACATTTAAAAATGTGTGCATTCAGCTGTCTTGGAAAGTCAAAATGTGCCTTGTTTTAGATGATATAAACAGTTTATTTTATATATCAAGCATTTGTATAATCCAAATGACCTGTTTATGTGCTGTTTTATAAGACAAATGTCTTTCTTTTTTTATGATTTGCATAATAATATACATTTTTAATTTGATTATGTGAATTGTACATACATTCATAAAGCAGTTTTGCTTACCTTCTTCTCTTCACAGGCATCCTGTACTGACGGTAAACTCTTTAACCATCTGGAAATAACCTGGCGATTCAGCCCAGGTGTCCCGGGGTATCCCAGAACTTGCATCCTTGACTTCTCTGTAAGTGAACTTCTGCTGGTCTACTGGAATGCTCCTAAAATATTTCATTTGTGTTCTGAGAGCAATGGCTTCTTATAGGGTTCTTGATTGTCTCAGTAATTTTAAAAGCACAATGGCACCATAATAGCAGTTTAAGAGACCACCAAATGCTCATCAATTATCAATATCACACATATGCTTTTTATTATACTATGGTAATACATTATTTTAGGTATTTTATAACCAATTGTAGATCAAATAGATTATATTGTTTTTTATATATTTTTTCAAACTCCACAGATGTTTACTTGTTATTGTTAATCATTCATTTAAAGAATTCACACATGTAGGGTACTGCTTTTTATTGTAGGTATACAGTAATGTGCCAAAGTGTTTATGGAAAGCCATACTTGGGTATATTATTGGCAGGCAAATATAAATGGTATTGTAGAGGCAGGGGTGGCAGTACAACTGCAGTCATACGAAAAAGTTTGGGAACCCCTCTTAATTCTTTGGATTTTTGTTTATCATTGGCTGAGCTTTCAAAGTAGCAACTTCCTTTTAATATATGACATGCCTTATTAAAACAGTAGTATTTCAGCAGTGACATTAAGTTTATTGGATTAACAGAAAATATGCAATATGCATCATAACAAAATTAGACAGTTGCATAAATTTGGGCACCCTAACAGAGATATTACTTCAATACTTTTTGACCATTCTTCCTTACAAAATCTCTCCAGTTCAGTTAAATTTGATGGTTACCGAGTATGGACAGCCTGCTTCAAATCATCCCATAGATTTTTGAGGATATTCAAGTCAGGGGACTGTGACGGCCATTCCAGAACTTTGTACTTCTCCCTCTGCATGAATGCCTTTGTAGATTTTGAACTGTGTTTTGGGTCATTGTCTTGTTGGAATATCTAACTCCTGCGTAACTTCAACTTTATGACTGATGCTTGAACATTATCCTGAAGAATTTGTTGATATTGGGTTGAATTCATCCAATCCTTGACTTTAACAAGGGCCTCAGTCCTTGATCTAGCCACACAGCCCCACAGCATGATGGAACCTCCACCAAATTTGACAGTAGGTAGCAGGTGTTTGTCTTATAATGCGGTGTTCTTCTTCCACCATGCAAAGCGCTTTTTGTTTTAACCAAATAACTTGATTTTTGTCTCCTCAGTCCAAACAAGCTTGTTCTAAAATGAATCTGGCTTGTCTTAATGAGCATTTGCATACAACAAGCGACTCTGTTTGTGGCGTGAGTGCAGAAAGGGCTTCTTTCTCGTCACCCTGCCATACAGATGTTCTTTGTGCAAATTGCGCTGAATTGTAGAACGACGTACAGATACACCATCTGCAGTAAGATGTTCTTGCAGGTCTTTGGAGGTGATCTGTGGGCTGTCTGTAACCATTCTCACAATCCTGTGCATATGCCGCTCCTGTATTTTTCTTGGCCTGCCAGACCTGAGTTTAACAGCAACTGTGCCTGTGGCCTTCCATTTCCTGATTACATTCCTTAAAGTTGAAACTGACAGTTTAAACCTCTGAGATAGCTTTTTGTAGCCTTCCCCTAAACCCTGAGACTGAACAATCTTTGTTTTCAGATCTTTTGAGAGCAGCTTTGAGGATCCCATGCTGTCACTCTTCAGAGGAGAGTCAAAGGGAAGCACAACTTGCAATTGACCAACTTAAATACCTTTTCTCATGATTGGACACACCTGTCTATGAAGTTCAAGGCTTAACGAGCTAATCCAACCAATTTGGTGTTGCAAGTAATCAGTATTGAGCAGTGACAGGCATTCAAATCAGCAAAATTACAAGGATATCCACATTTTTGCACAGCCAGTTTTGCACATTTGATTTAATTTCATACAACTAAATACTGCTTCACTAAAAATCTTTGTTCGGAAAACACCCCAGTTCCTAGGAAATTAAAGACATACCACTGTTATCTTTTTTTTGTTGAAAGTAGAGTAAATTATTATGCAGGCTGAAAGGGAAAGACTGTAAGTAACATTTTAAGTTGGATATGAAAATTGACACAGATAAAGCGTCACAATATACAGTAGATGAGAGACCTACAGAGGATGGAGTGCACAGCTCAACAGTGGCAAATTTAGGTATGGGTAACAAGTCACCTAGGATGGCATCTTGCTGTGGGCGGCACGGGGCTCCCACAAAAAACTCAGAATGGTGATTGCAGCCTGAGCCAGTCAATCCATTAGGAGAGCCATTTATGAAACTTAAGGTCTGCATACACCGGACACCACGAGGCATGTACTCCATAAAGTCTGAAATCATGTTCAAGCACAGGCCACAAAGGTGTAACTGAAGGGGTGCATGTTGTGGACACAAAAGGGTTTAACAGGAATTTCATAAATGCCACACAGACAGTCTTACTAGACTTCAACGACTGTGTTTAGGTGTGCACACAGTGTGTATACACAGGGGTACCATTTATGTAACTGAATGGACGCTTGCTCTGAACACCTAGGGGAACATCATCCCAACAGTGATTAAAGTCTAATACTGAGTACCCACTATGGACATCGCGGGATGCCATCAGCACCCAAACCCCCATGCCACCGATTGCTTGAAATGTGCTTTGACTGACACTGCAACTCAGTGTTTTCCAAAACACTGTTACAAAACTCCTGGCACAGTAAGATCTCTGCTGTCTTAACTGGTGAATATGATATGAGCAGCATAGACATAAGTGTTCTGGAGTAGTGGAAAGGACAGCTTAATGAGCTGATAGCAAAGTTTTAAAGATTATTAAGCACTGAACTAGACACCAGGGTAGGTGATCCAAATGGGAAATACCTTGGTCTTTGGTTGCCATGTTTAGTTTGAGTCCACAATATAGCAACAGCATTCTGAATGTTTGGCAGAAAGATCTGCTTAACTTCGAAATGATAAAAATACTGGAAAAACTTCAGCATCCAATCAGCAGAGGTTGCCTTTTTAGTGTTTTGTAGGTAATGAAATTTAAAGAATAAGTTTGGTATTTTTCAAATCATTTTTTTCTTCACAATCACAGTATATATTAATTTGCCACATGAAATTGTGTTCTAAAGTGAAGCATATTTTATAAATTTCAAAAAATAAGCAGCCTGCTGTTGTTGCCTTTTATAATTGAACTATAATGTGATTGTAAGGAAATAATTTTGACTTAAAAAACACTGAATTTATCCTTTAAATAAAAAACAAACTTTAAATTGTAAACTAGTGTAATTCTCTACATGTGTGTTGTAACATACCACTTCGTATTTTTTTTATTAAAGACTAAAATTTGTGTTTGCTTTTATTAATTAGTTTTTATTAAGTTTTTTGTTTTTTTTCTTTTCATTTCATTTTCTCCATCTTGAGGTTTCTTTTGAGTTTCGCTCACTGTTTCATTCTCAACTGGCAACAATGTTTTTTGACGACGTCGTAAAGCAGATGGTATCAGCATTTGAGAAGCATGCAGATAAGAAGCATGGCCCAGAAACCCAGATCCCTCATGAGTTAATGTTCCATGAAGTGCACCACACATAGCTGAAGAGAATCTGGATGTTCAATTCACCACTGGAAATTCAAGATCAGCAAACTCGTGGATTTTCGACTGCAAGCCAGCACTCCCAAAGGTGTGTGTTCTGCTGTGTCACCATCTTTTATCCTAATCCTCTGAGATAACTCCTCTCCAAATCACTCTTGTTTTAAACAATTGGAAAGGGGAAGCTTCAGAGTACCATATTTATTCTAAAGCATTTCCAAAAAAAGATAGTATGGCCAGAAGTTTGTCATCTTGGAAATACACTTGTGAGATATCAATAGGCACTTATGATACCTGAGTGACAATGAAGTGAGGGGCATCAAAAATGGTCATTCTTAACTAATCTGATAAGGTCTGTACTCTTTGGTGCATGTTGATTGCACCAGCCCCAAAAGTAAGTGCCGGGATTAGGTACTGATATTAGAACTTTTATGAAGCGATTGTAAATTGTGTGTGATGGATGTTTGTTTTTAAAAGAGGTGCATTACTACAGCTGTTTTTTCTTTTATACTTGGGAGGACGCAGAGCTCCAACTCAACCAGCAGTATAAATATTGGTTGTTACTAAGTTCTCATTTAGTGGGTGTCTAGCAACTGTAAAATAATTCACATGTAGCGTTTAATTTCCCTGTACCAATCGTGTAACTTTTGGGCCAACATGTACAAGTTTGGTTGTAAGTATTTTTGAATAAATAACTTTTTTTAAAATAGTTTTTCTGTCTAGTACACATTTTTACATGCTTCTGCATATAATGTGAAAAGCACTTACTGCGGTCACCCGCTCTGTCCATCTTTCTGTTTGCATGAAACAGCTCAGTTCTCAGTGGGCTGAAATCTGGCACACTTGTTCTTCAAGGAAATTCATGAGATGGTTCAGGTTTTATTGAGGCATTTCAAATAGAGCATTCTGTGCAACATAAGTTGCGGACTAGTTTTTTGTTTCAAATTTACCTTGACAGTGATCACTTCAATTTGTATATTTTGTATATTTCATTTTACTCATCTGACAGCCACTCCTGAAGGCAAAAGAGATTCCCCAGTACAAGTTAGCCCAACTCCAGGAGAGGACCACCTAAGCCCCCTATGCAGCTGCTCATTTCTTCTGCTGCTTGAGGTAAGCTAACTGTAAAAGTTAAGTAAAAAAAAGTCCCTTATCTGGAGATGAATGGAAGAGGACAGAAATTATGTAGGCATCGCTCCATAAGTATAATGGGAACAAACATGTACTTGGTTATATACATTACAGTAGAAAGAACCTCATGGGAACATTATGTGCACATTATTATTGTAAAGCTTAGACATGATCAACCTGCAGCTAAAAGGTGTTTGAACTATAGTAATTACATGGCAAAGGTGCAACTCACTTAACTGATGTAAAGATAGGATCAGTTTAGAAAGAGAACTGTAGTTGGCATGTAGGTAGAAGATCAGAACCATGAAGTATGTGTGCAACAAGGACTGCACTGTGGTGTTCAGGTTCTGTGTGAAGAAGTTGGCTGTTTGTACTGCAATAGCCTTTATTTCTAACTTAATTGTATGGCATCTAGAGAAAAGCCAGGGATGCTGGGAATCACTGCTGATCCCTCTGGAGATGATGTAGCAAAACTTCGAGGAGAGAGGGTGACCACATGATCACCCAGAAGATACCATTACTCACTTGACCATCCTGCAGAGTCTGTATGTTGGAGTAGTTCCACTGAGGAACAACATTGGAACGGTTGCTTTTTGCATCATCAATGGCTAAAATGGTGCAGAAGATGAGCTTGCAGAGTCTAGGCAGCATATCTCAGATATGCGATTGAGGGATAGTAACATCCAGTCCTACACAACATACAGTGGTATGAAAAACTATTTGCCCCCTTCCTGATTTCTTAATTCTTTTGCATGTTTGTCACACAAAATGTTTCTGATCATCAAACACATTTAACCATTAGTCAAATATAATACAAGTAAACACAAAATGCAGTTTTTAAATGATGGTTTTATTATTTAGGGAGAAAAAATCCAAACCTACATGGCCCTGTGAGAAAAAGTAATTGCCCCCTTGTTAAAAAATAACCTAACTGTGGTGTATCACACCTGAGTTCAATTTCCGTAGCCACCCCCAGGCCTGATTACTGCCACACCTGTTTCAATCAAGAAATCACTTAAATAGGAGCTGCCTGACACAGAGAAGTAGACCAAAAGCACCTCAAAAGCTAGACATCATGCCAAGATCCAAAGAAATTCAGGAACAAATGAGAACAGAAGTAATTGAGATCTATCAGTCTGGTAAAGGTTATAAAGCCATTTCTAAAGCTTTGGGACTCCAGCGAACCACAGTGAGAGCCATTATCCACAAATGGCAAAAACATGGAACAGTGGTGAACCTTCCCAGGAGTGGCCGGCCGACCAAAATTACCCCAAGTGCGCAGAGATGACTCATCCGAGAGGTCACAAAAGACCCCAGGACAACGTCTAAAGAACTGCAGTCCTCACTTGCCTCAATTAAGGTCAGTGTTCACGACTCCACCATAAGAAAGAGACTGGGCAAAAACGGCCTGCATGGCAGATTTCCAAGACGCAAACCACTGTTAAGCAAAAAGAACATTAGGGCTCGTCTCAATTTTGCTAAGAAACATCTCAATGATTGCCAAGACTTTTAGGAAAATACCTTGTGGACCGATGAGACAAAAGTTGAACTTTTTGGAAGGCAAATGTCCCGTTACATCTGGCGTAAAAGGAACACAGCATTTCAGAAAAAGAACATCATACCAACAGTAAAATATGGTGGTGGTAGTGTGATGGTCTGGGGTTGTTTTGCTGTTTCAGTACCTGGAAGGCTTGCTGTGATAGATGGAACCATGAATTTTACTGTCTACCAAAAAATCCTGAAGGAGAATGTCCGGCCATCTGTTCGTCAATTCAAGCTGAAGCGATCTTGGGTGCTGCAACAGGACAATGACCCAAAACACACCAGCAAATCCACCTCTGAATGGCTGAAGAAAAACAAAATGAAGACTTTGGAGTGGCCTAGTCAAAGTCCTGACCTGAATCCAATTGAGATGCTATGGCATGACCTTAAAAAGGCGGTTCATGCTAGAAAACCCTCAAATAAAGCTGAATTACAACAATTCTGCAAAGATGAGTGGGCCAAAATTCCTCCAGAGCGCTGTAAAAGACTCATTGCAAGTTATCGCAAACGCTTGATTGCAGTTATTGCTGCTAAGGGTGGCCCAACCAGTTATTAGGTTCAGGGGCAATTACTTTTCACACAGGGCCATGTAGGTTTGGATTTTTTCTCCCTAAATAATAAAAACCATCATTTAAAAAATGCATTTTGTGTTTACTTGTGTTATATTTGACTAATGGTTAAATGTGTTTGATGATCAGAAACATTTTGTGTGACAAACATGCAAAAGAATAAGAAATCAGGAAGGGGGCAAATAGTTTTTCACACCACTGTAACTCTAGCACACTTTTATTAAAGCGATGTAGCTCAAAGTGCTTTACAAGATGTCGAACAAGTAGTTTCATGCAAAGAAAAACAAGTTAATATTAGATAAGAAAAATAATGCATATACAGTATAGTCTACAAAACATAAATAATGCACATTTACATAAGTTAGATATATAGTTAAGCGAAATGGAGTCCTTAAATATAGAATAGTCTATAAATGACGGTCCAATGATAAGGTTAGTTGGCCAGGATGGTCAGAAAAAAAATTTAAACTCTTAAGTTAGAAACAAAAAAAAAAACAAATCTTTGGATTCCATTCCAAAAGACCACCCCGCCCCCACTGGGCATTCTACCTAACATAAATGTTCTTCAGCAGTTCTGTATTGATTTCTTTAATGCTTCATCTTAGAGGATTCAACACAGTGGATCTTTTGGCAGGTTGGGGTATCTGCTTTCATTCAAACCTCCTAGGCAGTTGTACAGGACTTTGATCAGGTGTTGGTGGACAACAAAGATGAAGCAGGATTGGAGCTTGCACTGTGCTAAAAGAGCTACACATAGTTATATTGTGGTTTTGGTTTATCTGAGCATGAAGTATTTATCTGATTTGCTTTTGCTTCAGTGTATCTTGGGATTTAATATAACATCTTTATGATAATCGTCATCCTTAGTATTCCCAGAATGCAGTAAATTGGTCCCTTTCAAGTTCTTAGATGTTTGAGTCATTTTGATCAATTAGAATATTAGAACAGTCTGGGTTAGAACCGGCCATTCGGCACAACAGTGCCCGCTGTTTCTGACATCTTAATTCTTATAAAAAAAAAATCAAATCTAGTTTTAAAAGTCCATAAAGTCCTACTGTCTGTCACACTACTTGGCAGCTTATTCTATATGTTTATAGTTTTCTGTGGGAAGAAAAACTTCATAATGTCTGTGCCATATTTACCCTTAACAAGTCTGAAACTGCGTCCCTGTGTTCTTGATGAACTCGACCTAAAGTAACAGTCTCAATTTACTGGAGTAATTCCCTTCATGATTATAAAAGTTTTAATCATGTCTACTATTAATCTTCTTTTGCTTAAACTGAAAAGGCTCAGCTCTTTTAATCTTTCCACATAATTCATCCCATGTAGTCCTGGAATCAGCCTAGTCACTCTTCTCTGGACTTTTTCTAGTGCTGCTACAGTATGTCATTTTTGTAACCTGGAGACCAAAGCTACAGACAATACTCAAGATGAAGCCGCACCCGTGTGTTATAAAGCTTAAGCATAACCTCCTTGGACTCCTACTCTACACATCAGTGCGCTATATAACCTAACATTCTGTTAGCCTTCTTAATGGCTTCTGAACACTGTATGGCACTTAATAGTGTAGAGTTCACTACAACTCCAAAATCCTTCTCTTAAGGTGTACTTTCAATTTTCAGACCTCCCATTGTGTATGTAAACCTAACATTTTTACTTCCTACGTGTAATACTTTACATCTACTGACATTAAATTTCATCTGCCACAAATCTGCCCAAGTCCCTCTGTAATAATTCAATGGTTTCCAGATTATCTGCCAATCCACCAATTTTGGTCTCACCTGCAAACTATTTCTATCAAAGTTATATACCGTATATACTCACGTATAAGTCAGGTCTTAAAACTCCAAAAATCGATCATAAAATCAGACCCTAACTTACACACCGTTCAAAAATGCAACACTTACATTTTTATTTATTTATTTTTTTAACATCTTGCCTCCTTCAATCTCGCATCAGTTTCTCAGACGCATCGAATTTTGTTGCAGCAGTGCAGTTACCAATTTCTTTTACTATTTCCACGTTTTTAGTTTTAAACCAGCTTCATATTTTCTTCTGATCGAACACTCCATCGTAGATAAGGGATGCTCTTACGATAAAGGTGTACGAGGGTGTGAGATGCAAAAAACACAAATCGGTCCAAACGTTGCTTCAGAATAGTTTGGGTATTACCGTGTGGTCACGTACTGTAGGCACAATACACAGGAAAAAAAAAGCAGTGTGCTACGTGGTTACTATCTCAGGTGGGCGTTAGCATATCATAACCTCTTGGACCAATAGTGTGAGTTTTCCACAATCGACTTATATAACGGACATTATACGAGGTGTGGCAGAAAAGTAATGAGACTGGCAACACTGCAAGCGATCTGGCAATGCTACACTGTTGTCCTTGATAGAGCACGTGTATCAGTACCCTCCCATAGCTCAGTGCGAGTTTCAACTCCTTCCGTTAACTACGTGATTTTTGTGACTGCTATTAGCGAGTTGTGTTTTTGGTTGTGCGTCACGCAAAATGGAACAGCGGAATTTGGAGCAACGTTGTGCCATTACATTTTGTGTTAAGCTTGGAGAATTTTTATAAAGACGTCCTTGAAAGGCTCAGAAAAAGGGTCATTCGCGTGAGACCAGACATTGCAGACAAATGGATGCTCCATCATGACAACGCCCCATGTCACACTGCCCTCTCCATAACATAATTTTTGACCTCAAAAGGCATTCCTGTGGTTCCCCAGCCCCCTTATTCACCTGACCTCAGTCCGTGTGACTTTTTCCTTTTTCCTAAACTGAAAAATGTCCTCAAAGGACGTCATTTCGTGACTTTGGAAAACATCCAAAAGAGTGTAATGGACATGCTGAAGACCATACCGGTTGAAGACTTCCAGCGCTGCTACCAACAGTGGGAACAACGTCTCCATCGGTGTGTAGCTGCCCAAGGGAACTACTTTGAAGGGGATAACGCTGATGTTTGAAAAAAATAAAAACTTTGGTAAATAAAAAATCAGTTTCATTACTTTTCTGCCACACCTCGTAAAATGCCAGAAATTATACGGTAAAATCAAGTCCCAAATATATAATATGATATATATAAAATGGCTGCAGCCCTAGCACGGACCCCTGTGGAACACCACTGTTAACATCAGCAAATTCTGATAGGTTTCTTCACACCATAACCCTCTGCTTCCTGTGTCTGAGCCTATTTTGTACACTTCTACAAACATCACCCTGAACTCCCACTTCTTAGTTCAATGCCCAGTCTCTCATGTGGCACCTTAAGTCCAGATAAATAATATCATCTGCTCCACTTTGACCATATCCTTTATTTGTTTCCTCATAGAATTATAGCATGTTAGTAAAACACGACCTCCCCTCTTCTGAACCCATGCTGACTGTTCTTAATAACTCCTGTCCTTGCCAGGTGTTGCATTAGAGTTATTAGTCTTGTATGTCTTATACAGTCGTTTTTTCTTTTGCAGCTTCATTTTTAACTCTTTATTAAACCACTACAGAGGTTTTTTTTTTTTTATATATTTCCTATTCCACATTTAGATACGTGCCTGTCTTGCATTACAAGTAAAACATTTTTAAACCTGTTCCACTGCACCTCGAGTGTCTCTACACTTAAAATCATATCCAGTCTATCCTCCTTAGACTTTGCCACATCTACTCATAATTTGCCCTACCAAAGTTAAACTAAACGATTTTAGAGTTTGCATCCACACTCTTCCATAACACTGAACTTTATTATATTGTATTATGGTCAGCCGACCCTAGTGTTTCAAACACTTCTACACCTTCAATTCTATCCTGATTATTACAAAATACTAAATCCAGACAGACTTCAGCCCACGTTAGTGCTTTAACATACTATGTTAAGAAACCGTCACTGATTACTTCTAAGCAAAAAAAAAAAAACCTGTTCTTGCACTCTTCTATTTGCAGAATTATCCAGATAATATTTGGGTAGTTAAAGTCCCCCATGACTAAAATATCCTCCTGTAAACTTTCCTTTGTTATATTACTAAAAAGACATGCATTGAAATTGCTGTCTGCATCAGGCAGTCCAGAACACACTCCCAAAATAAGACCTCTTCCCTAATGCTTTTCAGGCATAGCCTCATGTCCTCGCTAAGATGGGGCTCATCATCCAACTGAAGAGGTGTTTTAGTTCAGTTTGACAAACGGCAACTTCACCACCTTTTCTGTTCTGTCTATCCCTCTTAAAAAAACATGTATCCCTCTATGTTATACAAGTCCCCATCTTTGTTATTTAGCCAGGTGTCTGTTGTTGCTATAATATACAGCGGCACGC
Organism: Polypterus senegalus; assembly: GCF_016835505.1. NCBI lineage: Eukaryota > Metazoa > Chordata > Cladistia > Polypteriformes > Polypteridae > Polypterus > Polypterus senegalus. The sequence continues at coordinate 38,774,361 of NC_053159.1, forward strand.
AAACTTTGGGCACCCTTACTTTTAATGTCTGTTACTGTGACTAGTTAAGTGATGAGAAGATGAACTAATCACCAAAAGGCATAACGTTAAAGGTAAAACCTTTCTTTAATATTTTACCCAAGATTACATTCTTATTCCCATTATTCCCATGGTACAAAATACCCAAAAAATTAAAAGGGCCTGAAGCAAAAGTTGAGGTACCCAGCATGGTCGGTACTTAGTAACACCTCCTTAAGCAAGTATCACAGCTTGTTGACGTAATTTATAGCCAGCTAAGAGTCTTTCAGTTCTTATTTGGTGTATTTTCATCCATTCATCCTTGACAAAGGCTTCAAATTCTGCAAGATTCTTGTGCCATCTTGCATGCACTGCTCTTTTGAGATCTATCCACAGATTTGCAATGGTTTTCAATGTCAGCTTGCGCCTCTTGCGTTATTATTCCATTGTAAATTTTGAGATTTGTTTCAGATCATTATCTTTATCATCCTCTTTAACTTCAGTTTTTTTTTTTTTTTACAGATGGTGTGATGTTTGTTCAGAATTTGTTGGTATTTATTTGAATCCATTCTTCCCTCTAGCAATGACATGTTGCCTGTGCCAGTGGCTTCAACACAAGCCCAAAACCTGATCGATCCACTGCCATGCCTAAGAGTTGGAGACGTGTTCTTTTCCTAGAATTCAGCACCCTTTTTTCTCCAAACTCAACTTTACACATTGTGGTCAAAAAGTTCTATTTTGACTTCATCGGTTTCCAAAGTGCATCAGGCTTGTTTAGATGTTCATTTGCAGACTTCGGGTGCTGAAGTTTGTGGCTAGGGCACAGGAAAGGTTTTCTCCTGCTGACTCCATCATGAAGGTCATATTTGTTCAGGTATCACTGCACAGTAGAAGAGTGCACCACCACTCCAAAGTCTGCAAGATCTTCCTGAAGGTCTTTTGCAGTCAAATGGGTGTTTTATTTGTCTTTTAAACGATCCAATGAGCAGTATTTTCAGAAAAATTTCTTGGTCTTCCAGACCTCAAATTGACCTTCATCGTTCCTTTTAACTGCCATTTCTTAACATGAAGAACTGATGAAAACGGCTATTGGAGTACGCTTTACAATCGTCTTGTAGCCTTCTCCTGCGTTTTGTGCGTCAATTGTTGTATTTTTCAGAGTGCTAGGCAGCTGCTTAGAGGAGCCCATGGTTGCTGATTGTTGAGAGGAAGTTTGAAGAGTCATAGAATTTACGCAGCTTTGCAACTCGCTTCACATGGGGTTTCGTAACGATGACTGTGAACAAGTCGCAGCCCTAATGAGCTAATTAAGGTCTGAGACCTCGGATATCTTCAGGTGCCCAAACTTTTGCATTGTGCTCCTTTCCTTTTTTCACTGTACAATTGTACATAACAAAAACGATACAGTAATCTTGCATAAAAATGCTGAAAAGAAATGTTATCTTTAATTTTATGCCTTTTGGTGATCAGTTCATCTTCTGCTCACTTAACTATTCACAGTAATTGACATTTTAAGAAAGGGTGCCCAACCATTTGCATGTCACTGTCATTCAGCTCCACTACATACAACTCCAACTCACTTCTTGTACTTTTGCTACTCCTAGCATTAAGGCAAGCTATTTTTAATCTGTTACTCATTTTACTTTTGCATTTAAACATTGGGTTAGAATTTACATTACAATGCATTTTTATTTTTACCCCATTGTTTGTTCCTTCATGTACAGTTCTAAACCAAGCCTGTCCTAATCTCCGTGCCCCCTCATTCCCTACTTTAAACAGTCCTTGACTAACCTACTCATACACCTACCCAACACACTGGTGCCCCTCTGGTTCTGTTGAGACCTGTCAAACCTGTCGCGGCGGAGCAGGTCCCTTCTCTTCTAAAAGGAGTCCCAGTACTCCATTAACCAATACCCTTCTACTCAACACCAAGATTTGGGCCACATGTTGAGCCTTCTGATCGCCTCCGTTTTACCTGAACTGGCACATGGCACAGGAAGAACTTTGAGAAAACTACCTTGTCAGTCCGGCTCCTCCGCCTGGCAACTAACTCTTTTTATATTAGGATCACAGAACTGACAGACCACCTTTATGTTTGTCATTTGTTCCAATATGGACAATGACAACTGGACCTCCAACAAAAAAAAAATTGGCTCTAGGTCTCCTAGCTGTGGACCCAGAAGACAACACACCGTGCAAGAGTCTCTGTCTCCGGAGCAAACCTGTGCTTCAATCCCACTAATGGCTGAGTCCCCAACTATCACAATCTCCCTCTTTCTGGGAACTGGTTTGAAGTGACCTGGTGACCACCTCAGAATCTCCACAGACAACGGGCACCTCCTCAAGGGCTTGAAAATGGTTTGACACTTCCAGTTCTGGGGAGGAGAATTCAACACATTTTTGGGGTTTAACTGATTTTAATTGCTAAATGGGGAATTTAGTGCAGTTAATTCCCCCCTTGGGGTGTTATTGATTGTGATCTTATGCCAGTATTGTTCATTTTGAATTGATGCTTTCCTTCAGGTAATTTCACTTTTTTTTTTTGATACACTGCAAGTTGGCAGGCATTGGGCAAATGTGTGGTGTGGTATTGTTCTGAAGGGTACGCAAAGCACCTGTTGGTTACTGGGGGCTTTGTGTTTCTGGGATCCTTTTGATATTCTAAATAAACTTTTATATATATATATATGTATATTTTAATCATTTTCGTAATGATACAGTATTTCCCTGACACTACTATAACCTTGCACACCACTTTTGTCTGAAACAGCCATGTTAATTTTTACCTTCAGACTTCAACTGAGAGTTTAACTCTCCATCAGGTAATTCTTTTAAAAATTAAACTTGAGTAACGTTTAGTCACAGACCCTCCACACCCAACAGCTAACTACAAAACATCAGTCAATGCCCTTTTGACCTCATTTCAGTTGACTACCATGGAGCCACGTTAATGAAGCATTGTTCTTTTAACAACATCATATTGTAAAAAAAAGGTAGAAAGGGTATATTTAATGTAGTTAACTAGTGCTTGTAGAGTGATTGAATTTTTATTACTGTAAATTTGTTACAAAAGTAAAAAAATGTGGCTCGTTTGAAAAAACATGAGTGTTGGGTTTTTATTGCCTTTAGCTAGTAAGTTCACAATTCAAAAAGGTTGTTTGAATTTTTTCAATCTTTATATCAGTTTTTCAATCAATCCCTTTTAACTTTGCTAAACTATTACTAGCAGTACCCTGTGGCTGCGCCCACATAGTGAAACAGGACAAACTTTAAAAATCAGTAGACGTTGGCACTATGTCTGATCGTGTTCAGCTCTGATGGGAGCGCGCTCCCCCCATGGGGAGAAAAGCACATGGCCGTGATATCTCTGGCAATCGGCAGCTACCATCTAAAACACACATAGCTCTGATCTCTCTCAAAAACATCAAACATGACTCCCTAACAATCTGTAGATAATAATGTCTGATGAACAAACAGGTATCGTTAACTAAGTGGAGCCAAGGCGCACTCCAACACGTGACGAGAATAGACCGACTCGAACAGAGGCTGGCGAGTGAATGAGGAAGGCCCCGCCCACAGCCACTCTCTTGGATTTGCATAAATACATCGGTACCGCAAGGGAACTATGGTACTTAGCGGGATGAGAGAAGTCGCAAAATCAACCGGAAAGTTCAAGCAAATTTTAGAAAACAGCCAGATCAAAATCTGTTGAGTAATTCTGTTGTGAAAAGCGGACAGACATACAGACAGAACGCGCTTAGACCACAAAATGTTTAAAACCGTTTCGTAGCGAGCACCTATGGGCCATGGGTAACCTACACTCCAAATTTCAAGTCCTCTTGGTTCAGGAGATTTCGTGATGAGTAAGTCAGTGATATTTGACTTTTTTATATTCTATCTATCTATCTATAATCTAGAGAGAGAGATTTTAAACTCGCTGTTCAGCACAGTATTTACTAAAGAAGTCTTCATTATGGCTTGTTTCCATCACCGTGCACAACCAAATTCTCAGGTCTATCCAGGTCCACCTGTAAACATTGTCCTGACTCTGATGTGGTGTCATCTAAAAATGTAATCAACTTGTAATATTTTAATCTAAATCCTTATAATTTACTTTAAAAAATGACCCCGTAAGCCTGAGCACTAGCCCTCGTGTTCTGTTTGTAGCGTAGCACTTTCTCTCCTCTGCTTAATCCCTGACTGCTCAAAGCTCCTGTCTCACTTAATTTGATGATTAGGAAGCACTTTATGTATTCTTTGCCAACCAAAGCATAAAATATATGTCATATGGTCATGTCAGATCACATACTTTTATTATTTCCAGCCAAGATCTCCTCATCAAAACTTGTGGCAACTGTCCACTAAATCCCTGTTTTGGTAATTCCTCATTCTGCTATCTTGTCTTTTATGATCCACTAGCAAAATACCCGCGCTTTGCAGCAGAGAAGTAGTGTGTTAAAGAAGTAATGAAAAAGAAAAGGAAACATCTTAATAATAACGTAACATGATTGACAATGTAATTGTGTTGTCATTGTCATGAGTGTTGCATATATATATATATATATATATATATATATATATATATATATATATATATATATATATATATATATATATATATATATATATATATATATATATATATATATATACTGTGTATACACACATATACATATACATATCTACATATATATCTACATATATATATTAGGGGTGGGACTCGATTAAAAAAATAATCTAAGTAATTAGAGGCTGTGTAAGAATTAATCTTGATTAATCGTATGTAATCACACATGAAAATTTGCCCCAAATCGCAAATGGTTTTTTTTTAATTTAAAAGGGTTTTAGTGGGCGACAGAATCAAATAATAGACATGGACATAAATAATGTAAATTCAAGCTTTTAATTTCTGAAAAAAAAATGCTTTTAAACTGCATTTCAATTCAAAACAGAAAGAAAAATATCATCCCTGGTTAAAATTGGGCAGACTTTGTCTTTAAATAATAATAACCAAAATTTCAACATAAAGTGCAGTTTTTCTTCTTAAAAAAATAAGTCAGAAACATAAAAGGTAATTTGACCATCTTCATCTTTAAACTCTGAGTAACCTTAGCCATAATTATTTTGTACATTAGGCTAAAACAGTGTGATCATTGAACATTTTGTAATTAGATGTATTTAGAATTACTAACGGTCACGGAAGTCCAATGATCCCCAATAAGAGCCACAAAGTCCGCTTTCTGTAATGCATCTAATTTTGCTTGCTTTTCAGTGTGCACAAAACCATGCTTTTATCAAGGCTTCGCTCGGGTAATCTTTTGAAATGAAATTTTGCTCCGATCAGTCGTAGGAACGCACTTTATTCCGACTCTTAACATTTTTGTAGCTCTGATGTGTGTATCAATGTCATCGATGTACAGGCCCGCTGCTGGCCAAATGGGTGCCCTAAGCAGAAATTTACTTTTGTGCCCCCTCTCCCAAATATTACGGAAGTAAAAATAAAATAATAAAAAAAACACACCTACTATAGGGGCCAAAATAGAACTTTATTCAAATAAAAGTAAATACATAAATAAATCGTATCATTTATAAATTACAATTGTAGCTCTACTGCAAAAAATACAAACTAAAATTACAATTTAAATAAAACATTTATAATAAATAAAATAAACAATAATAAACTGAAATAAAATGAACACTGTGTTCTGCTGGAGCTTTCCAAAGTTCAAAATTTACAAAGGCACATTCTGCTTTTTCTTGAGGCAAAGTCGTAAATGAGCTCTTCATATGATAAAGCCTTTGCTAATTCAGAGTTGATGCTGACAATTGCCAGACCACTCATGCGCTCTTGTGCCATAGATGAGCGCAAGTACGTTTTGATGAGCTTCATTTTAGAAAAACTTCGCTCAGCAGAGGCAACAGTTACAGAGAGCGTCACTGCTATGCGCAGAGCAATCCAGAGATTTGGTTACATGCACGGGCTTCATCTTGGGCTTTTTTTTCTTTCGTTTCTCGGCGCCGGACTGTTGATGTCTCTTTCCAGGAGCAGGCATATTGTTCAATTATTATCATTTTTGGCCAAATAGGCAGCTGTAACAGAGGTGAGGGCGCGCGTCATCACGTGTGCTTAGCCTACTCTGCGTTCACCGTAAGATGCAATATATACGTTTATATTTTTGTTTATTTGTATATGTATATTATTAATATTAATTTATTATTATAATATATAAAAACGATTTTTTTGAGCAGCTGGGATGGTGCCCCCCTGGGAGTTGGTGCCCTACGCAGACTGCGTACTCTGCGTATAGGGAGCGGCGGTACTGTCGATGTACCAGGAAATCATGCATTGACAAAAGTTCCCCTTTGCTTGGAATTGAAAGTGTGATTAAATGCGTTATTTTTTAACGCGTTATGGAGTACATGCATCGAAGCCTCTCAGCTGTGCTTGTGCTAAGAAAAGGAAACATTTTAAAAATAACGCAACATAACTGGTTGGGCCACCCTTAACAGCAATAACTGCAATCAAGCGTTTGTGATAACTTGCAATGAGTCTTTTACAGCGCTCTGGAGGAATTTTGGCCCACTCATCTTTGCAGAATTGTTGTAATTCAGCTTTATTTGAGGGTTTTCTAGCATGAACCGCCTTTTTAAGGTCATGCCATAGCATCTCAATTGGATTCAGGTCAGGACTTTGACTAGGCCACTCCAAAGTCTTCATTTTGTTTTTCTTCAGCCATTCAGAGGTGGATTTGCTGGTGTGTTTTGGGTCATTGTCCTGTTGCAGCACCCAAGATCACTTCAGCTTGAGTTGACGAACAGATGGCCGGACATTCTCCTTCAGGATTTTTGGTAGACAGTAGAATTCATGGTTCCATCTATCACAGCAAGCCTTCCAGGTCCTGAAGCAGCAAAACAACCCCAGACCATCACACTACCACCACCATATTCTACTGTTGGTATGATGTTCTTTTTCTGAAATGCTGTGTTCCTTTTACGCCAGATGTAACGGGACATTTGCCTTCAAAAAGTTCAACTTTTGTCTCATCAGTCCACAAGGTATTTTCTCAAAAGTCTTGGCAATCATTGAGATGTTTCTTAGCAAAATTGAGACGAGCCCTAATGTTCTTTTTGCTTAACAGTGGTTTGCGTCTTGGAAATCTGCCATGCAGGCCGTTTTTGCCCAGTCTCTTTCTTATGGTGGAGTCGTGAACACTGACCTTAATTGAGGCAAGTGAGGCCTGCAGTTCTTTAGACGTTGTCCTGGGGTCTTTGTGACCTCTCGGATGAGTCGCCTCTGCGCTCTTGGGGTAATTTTGGTCGGCCGCCACTCCTGGGAAGGTTCACCACTGTTCCATGTTTTTGCCATTTGTGGATAATGGCTCTCACTGTGGTTCGCTGGAGTCCCAAAGCTTTAGAAATGGCTTTATAACGTTTACCAGACTGATAGATCTCAATTACTTCTGTTCTCATTTGTTCCTGAATTTCTTTGGATCTTGGCATGATGCCTAGCTTTTGAGGTGCTTTTGGTCTACTTCTCTGTGTCAGGCAGCTCCTATTTAAGTGATTTCGTGATTGAAACAGGTGTGGCAGTAATCAGGCCTGGGGTGTCTACGGAAATTGAACTCAGGTGTGATACACCACAGTTAGGTTATTTTTTATCAAGGGGGCAATTACTTTTTCACACAGGGCCATGTAGGTTTGGATTTTTTTTTCTCCCTAAATAATAAAAACCATCATTTAAAAACTGCATTTTGTGTTTACTTGTGTTATATTTGACTAATGGTTAAATGTGTTTGATGATCAGAAACATTTTGTGTGACAAACATGCAAAAGAATAAGAAATCAGGAAGGGGGCAAATAGTTTTTCACACCACTGTATATACCCGCGTTTCACAGCGGAGAAGTAGTGTTTTAAAGAAGTTATGAAAAAGAAAAGGGAACATTTTAAAAATAACGTAACATGATTGTCAATATACAGTAATTGTTTTGTGAGTGTTGCTGTCATCAAGGATTTGATCATCATTATTTCTTGCAATCAGGTTCGTATTTGGAGGATGTGTTTATTTAATGTTAGGTAAGACCCGGCACTTAAAAGTTTCTTGCTACAGCAATTTTAACTCCATTACAAAGTGATCCAAAATCTCGTTTATACCTCGTGTCTTCTCAGTAAACTTGTATCTCGCGAATACCGTCATTCACCGTGTGTCTATAAACTTAAAATAAACTTACGGTTCACGCTGTGCTTTGTTTCCGCAGTAGCTGTACTTATGAATATGCTTGTATTTATGAATACGCTTGTATGCATCACTTGCTTCATAATCTTTTTCTGCCTTCTCAATTGTGAAATGGCGTTCTTTGTTCAGCGCTGTTTGGAGGTCTTCCTTGTTCTCTACATACTTACGTAGGAGGCGTGATGATGTCACACGAAACCCTGCCCCCCACGACCATCCAGCTCAACTCCATTACATTATATGGAGAAAAATAGCTTCCAGTTATGACCGTTACGCGTAGAATTTAGAAATGAAACCTGCCTAACTTTTGTAAGTAAGCTGTAAGGAATGAGCCTGCCAAATTTCAGCCTTCTACCTACACAGGAAGTTGGAGAATTAGTGATGAGTGAGTGAGTGATGAGTCAGTGAGGGCTTTGCCTTTTATTAGTATAGATAAAGTTGCCTGTGGTACAGTCGGTATCAGGGCCGGCTTGAACTGCTCTGTTCTATTTATTGGTTTCTGAAAAAACAAAATCCAACATATGTTTGTGAAAACACTGGTCACAATCCACAAATCTGCAATGTCTGGGTTAAAAATGACATGCTCATAAGCAAGACTCTGTCCTGGCTGCATCAAGTACAAGGCTGGAACCAGCCATGGATAGCTTAGTAGGCCAATGCAGGTTCCTCTAAACAATCTCTTTGGGGTCAGTTTAGAATCACCAGTTACCAAAGCTGCAAACCTTTATTAATGTAGAAGCATGACCATGATGGTGTGAGCAATTTGAATCCAGGGGTCTCATATATAAACATTGAGTATGCACAAAAGTTTTGCGTACACCCGTTTCCTCTGGCTCTTTTAGATGTATAAAAACTAAGTTTGCCGTAAAGCCACACACATTTTCACGGTAGCCCCCTACCTTCTGTAGCACATTTCTACTCCGTTTTGCAAACTTGCTGCATCTAGCGTCAAAGCAGTGCTACTGTTTCTGTGCCATTTACCTTTCTTTTTCATATTCGCATCAATGATGCGAGATTTATCAAATACACAAATTAATTGCAAGCCGTTCACAAATTTAATTCACTTGATTGTAATCATTCTGTAATGCTGCATGGAATGGCCAAACTCTTCCAACTACCATGGATGCTTTAGTGTTGTTAGAAGACATTGCAAATGGAAGAATTAGAAGAGAGCACATATTTCTAGATTATGGTGACGACTGGCTTCTAAGTCGATTTCGATTTGCAAGAGCTGTTTGCAAAACTGGTGCCAACTTTACAAAGGCAGACTTTGAAGAGTTGTGCTCTACCTGCTCCTTTGCAAGTTCTGTCCACTCTCCGGTTTTTAATCACAAGTTTCCAACGTGAACTTGCTGACAGATCGGGTAATTTACAAACATCAGTGAGTTGCCCCATGCCAGCTGTATAGGGTGGTATCCGTTTGTCGTCCATATATTGTCAGGAACTCCACACAGAGTCATAGCAAGGTTTGGGGCAGCCACCCATATATTTGGTTTCCTGGCTGCAAAGTCTCAAAATGTTATACAGCACTGATGTGCACAAAACCTAATCTATACGAGTAGTTCCAGTCTGGTTTTTGCCCCCTTCACAGTACAGAAACGGCATTTGTTAAAATTACCAATGACCTTCTTATGGCCGCTAACTCCGGTTTAATTACTATTCTCATCCTTCTTGATCTGAGTGCGGCCTTTAATACTATTTGTCATACCACTCTCCTTAATAGATTATCTTCGATTGGCATTACCCACACTCCACTTGGTTGGTTCAGATCCTACCTCTCAGGCCGCACTCAGGTTATTCAGCTTAAAACTTTCACATCCCAACCCACCGCTGTTACTTCAGGTGTGCCCCAGGGCTCTGTCCTGGGGCCTTTTCCTTTTATTATTTACCTTCTTCCGCTTGACAATATCTTTCGTAAACATAACATTCATTTTCACTGTTATGCTGATGACACCCAGCTCTACCTTGCTAGTAAACCCACCTCTGCCTTTCCACCATCTTTGCTTATTGACTGCATTGCTGAAATTAAATCCTGGATTTCTTCAAATTTTCTTAAATTAAACAGTGACAAAACTGATGTTCTCCTCATTGGCTCAAAATCATGATTATCCAAAGCCGATAATCTTTCTCTTGTGATTGATAACTCCATTGTTTCCCCATCACCTCAGGTCAAGAGTCTGGGTGTCATCCTCGACAGTACTGTATCTTTCCAATCTCACATTAATAACGTCACCCGGTCTGCTTATTTCCACCTGTGTACTGTAATACTAATCGAATCCTCCCCTCCCTCCTTCCCCATACCACTGCCATTCTTGTTCACAGTCGTGTTACTTCTCGTCTGGACTACAATTCACTCCTCTTTGGTCTCTGTAATAAATCTCTCCATAAGCTTCAGCTTGTCCAGAATTCTGCAGCTCGCATCATTACTCGAACCTCATCTATTCACCATATTACTCCGGTCTTGCAGCAGCTTCATTGGCTCCCGATTTAAGTTTCAAATTGATTTTAAAATTCTGTTATTAACATTTAAGGCCATTCATAACCTCACCCCTCCATATCTGACCTTCTTCATGTTACCTTTCCCACCCGTAACCTTAGATCCTCTTCCTCCATCCACCTGACTGTCCCTCTCGCCCACCTAACCTCCATGGGGAGCAGAGCATTCAGCCGTTCTGCTCCCAAGCTCTGGAACTCACTACCTACTGAGCTCAGAAATATTGAATCATTTTCAACCTTTAAATGTAAACTTAAAATGCATCTGTTTAAAATGACTTTTTCTTTATGATTACAGTGGCTTTGTTTGGTTTTAATTTTATATCTTCAGTTTTTTTCTGATGTTTTAAGTTGTTAATAATGTGTTTTTTATTTATTTATTGTTTGTTCGGTGTCCTTGAGTTCTCAGAAAGGTGTCTTGTATTATTATTATTATTATTATTATTATTTTTACTATTATTATTAAAACCCGAGTCCAAAATAGAACTGAGGAATAAGGAAAAGGTGGAGGCTTTTAAAGGGTAAGACAGGAAGTGAAGTCAGAGGGGTCGGGCTTATAAGGGTCTTCAGCCATAGGCTCGAGCCCAGACGTGACATCAAAGGGGCTGGAGCCGCAAGGTCTTCCTCCATAGGCTCGGACCCGTCAACAGGGCCAGGTGGAATCTCCCATGGATGGTCTGCAGGAAAGCGAGAAAAAGAATCTGTGCACTCTGCCACCTCCTGGTCTGACTCAGAATTGCCCTCACTCAAGCCCTTTAGCCGCCTCCCATGCACACGCATGTGACAATATATAAGATTTCCCCACACGGCGGGTGAATTGTGAAACATCAAATTGCTTTCCGAGGTAGAGGTGTGTGTGCAGCCAGTGCCCAATGACGTGCACGGCCCAGCAGCACCATCACTGCATGGAATCACGTCATTGGTATGCTGGTCAGTGTTTGCAATATTGTCTGAAACACAATAAGCAAACAGAGGGCTGCGACTCGCCTTTTCACGTTGACCACCTCGTTTTCATTTTGGGAACTGTGCGGCTTTCTGAACTTGAACTTTCAAGTGTCTCCACCACACGGTATCACTCCATAACTTCTTTTTGTTGCTTATACCGCTGCTTAAGCCAACAAATAGTACATTTTTCCTTGCCTCCACTTTGCAGTCGCTGAAATTCTTCTTTTTCCACAAGATTTTGCAATTGTCTTTTAACAAAATACCAAACGGAAGGTGATATTTATATTGATTTGCATATTAAAATATACAAAATTCTGGGAGGAGTTGGGGTGGAGCTGTAGGTGCATTAAATTTCACGTTCAGTGGGATTTGTAAACTGGAAGTGCATGGAACTTGCATACACACAGTTTTATGCATCTGGATTTTTTTTGTGTGTACGCACATTTCAGTTTTTGTCTGTACGCCATATTTTAGTGTGAATTCTTCGCACACCATTATACACGAGGCACCAGGACACTAGATCAGTTAAGCGGCAGCCCTAACCCATGTTCTAAAAGGCCACCATCTTTCAAATATGTTTTTTAGGAAATCACAACATACTATGTCAAAAAAAAGTATGTGAACTGTTTGGAATGACGGGGTTTGCTGCATTAATTGGTCATAAAATGTGATGTGATCAGGCATAGACAAACACAACATGCGTAAGCTAATGACACACACACACACAATTATAATCTTACATATCTTTATTGAACACATCCATCAGACTTTCACAGTGTACTATATAAAAATTAAATGAACCCTTAGCTTTAATAACAAGTCAAACCTCCTTTTGCAGAAATAACTTCTAACAAGCACTTCCGGTAGCTGCAGATGAGTCTTGCACAACATTCAGGAGGAATTCTGGAATATTCCTTATTACAGGTCTGTTTCAGCTTTGCCATATTCTTAGGATATCTGGTGTAAATCGCTCTCTAGAGGTCACTGTACAGCATCTCCATTGGGTTCTTACTGGGCCACTTTTTTTTTTTTTTTTGTAGCAGACATACACCAAAGTTCAAGGTTATTGTCCTGCTACTCAACTTGAGCTTCAGCTGCTAAACCAACCATGCTGTCATTATGTTGTAGGATACTTGATAAACTTTGGAAGTCATTTGCCCCTCACAGATGTCAAGAAGTCCTGGCTCCCATGTCAGCAAGGCAGCCCAAAATCACGATGCTCCCTACACTATTTCATCATTGTGATGATGCTTTAATGTTGGTAGTGTTATTTGCCATTGTTTATTGCTTCTATGCCAGTGTAATATCATCCAGGTAGTATTTCAGAGGGTGCAGTAAGACGGTCTGTTCCAACTCTGCTTTAAGACAAAGGATTTTTAAGTAATCAACAGAAGTTGGGACACCTGTGCAAATTGTTTGCTTCAAATTGCAAGGCTTAATTTTACTTTAATTGCTGCAGAACATCTGTAAGGCTGTGACCTATTAGTTGTTCTCTGAAGAAAGCCAATTTGTAATACAGTATTCTGATATTTCCTTTTTCAGTTTTTGCTAACCTAAACTTTAAATTTAAACCTCTGGCAGTTTACTGCTAACCTTTTCACCATTTTAGGTCATTCATTGCAGTTCAACTAATTAAATTTGAAGAAAAACCAGGGTGTTCTAAAACTTTTGCCTGATAGTGTGTGTATCCATCTTGTATTATCCTTCTTTTATGCATAAATTGTATTACAGTATTTGGTTTGTTAAAACATGTGTTTGTTGAAAAATGGTCTATCACACTGTGTCTGAACCACAACATTGGAAGTGAAAGTTACTTTATACAGACTGTCTCTGACTTATGAACTTGGTTCATCGTGAATTGTATTAATCTCTTCATCTTTCTGGCATTGGTATCCTGACATGCATCATGCATGCATTAATTAATTAATGGCTTTGAAAAAGGCAACATTGATCATTAACTAATAGATTAACATCAGTTATTCTTCCATTATACACATTTCTGTCAGGTCCGGGTAGGACACGTCCTTTAGTGCTGGCATGCACTGAAACTAACCAAGGCCCGTCCTTTTAGACTGCACAGCAAAAATGGTTGTTGCTAATTGAAAAGCAGTGAGAAAACGAAAAAAAAAAAAAACCTCATTGGTAAATGTCCAGTACTGTCCAGTCATGCATTTGGTAATACTAGAAAAACCGTAAAACGTACATCATATAATATTAGTAGGAACTACAGTGTATTAAAAAGGACTGAGCAGGCTCTTGTTTCGTAGGACACTGTTCCTTTAATGTGGGAAGTGACATCCTTCACATTTTCTTAAGCTCTGTGACATTTTCTATACTGAGGTGTGCTAGACTGGTCACATCATATCAAGAGAGACGTACCCCAATCAACAAGCTAATTAAAAGGGCATGCCCAGTTATGGGACACACTCTGGACCTCATGGAGATACAGCAAAATAGAAAATGAAGGAAAAACTGATGGCCGTTCTGAACAAAAACTGCACAGTATCTCTATGACACACCTACACTGGGGACTTTCGACCAACAAATTATTCAGCATAAGTATGTCAAGCAATGCTGTGGGGGACTTTTGATGTCTCACTTAGATTGCTCTCTTCTCATTAGCCAAGTCCAAAGTTTTTCTTCTTGTTATTCTTGTGTGTGTTTTAGGGGAGTTGTTCTCTGCTCTAATATTTCTTCAGCTTCTGTAAAAAGCTAAATTTCTCTTTTGGCAAAATAGAATATCATCATCTTGTATTTTAGGCTTGCTTTCTACATTCAATGGCATTCTGTCTCTGTTCTGACTTCAATGTATTTGTGGTAACATTTTAATCATTTTCCACCTCATAGTTTTACGATGATACATATGGAGTCCAATTTTCTGCATACAAAAATTCAACAAGCTCCTGTCTCACTTCATCAGTGAATGGCTACAATTATGCCTTTTACAATGTAGAATTGTAGCCGTTTCTTTATAATTTTATGTCAAAATTTTAAGTCTTAAAAATTAGCTTCTTTTGCACTGTATTTATCTGAAGTTACAAATCTTAACTGTATTAATATTTTCATAAAGTAATTGTTTTTGTTTGGTTGCTTTCAAAATTGCATTTGCTGTTTTTTTTTCATAAAATGTTCCCATATTTTGTTATGTGACGAGGGATATCTAAACACTTGCCTTGAACTTTGATGCCTTGGGTGGGTCCAGCTTCATGAGGAAAGGACTACAGCCAACCCAGTCTGAAGCACATTTAGGCAGAGATAAAATGCGGCAGGTTGGAATTGTCTATTGACAATATGAGCAAAGGTGGACAGAGTATGGGCAACAAGACACAAGAGCAGAAAAATCTCAAACTCGGGTCTTCTTCAATTTTGTGCTCACCACAAGTTCACAGAGTGGTGGTTATCAGTTACTGTAGCATTTTTATCAGCTTGAACCAGTCTGGCTATTCTCCTCTGCTCTCTCTCATCAACAAAACTTCTGATCACTGAATGTTTGCACAAGTCTGAGAAAACTCAAGAGCAGGCGTCTCCAACTCCAGTCCTGGAGAGCTACTGTGGCTGCAGGTTTTCATTCTAACCCTTTTCTTAATTGGTGACCAGATTTTCCTGCTAATTGACTCTTTGCCTTAATTTTAGTTGACACACAACTTAAGACTCGGGCCCCTTAATTGTTTCCTTAATTAGCAACCAAAACATTATTAAGACAAAATGTACCCACACATAAAACAACCTGCGTCCATCACCCACTAACTGAAAATAAAGGTGAAGGCCTCAGTAATGTTGATCTGCGGAGGTCCACAAAAAAAAAAAAAAAAATCAATCAGTTTTGGAAATGTCTGCCAATGAGCACCATGGAATTAAATAACTGGTTTAATTAGCAATGAGAAATGGCTTCAAATTAAGAAGCTGAATGAAGTGGAGTTGGTTGGAGTTTGAGGCTCCAAATTAGTTGCTTGTTTGTTGGATTACTTCACATCAAATTTATGTTTAGGTGCCATTTAAGGGAAAAAAAAAATTCAGCAGTCAGAGTCTAAAGAAAAGTCAATTAAAATAAAGGGAAATAGTTAATTAGCAGAACAACTGGTCACTAATTAAGAAAAGAGTTACAATGAAAACTTACAGCCTCAGTAGCTCTCCAGGACTGGAGTTGGAGACCCCTTGCTCAAGAGACTGCTCGGTGTTAAATTTCCAGCATATCAGCGTTTATCCGTCTATCCCCAACAACCGTAACATAGTTGACATCACTGAGATGACATTTTTCCATTCTGATGTTCGGCCCTCACGGATAACAAAACACTGCTCTGTTTGAGAGTGGGTCACATGAGACTTCTCAGCATGTACAAAATTCTAATCATTACATACGCAGAAGCAATACACGATACAAAGGACAGCCAATGGATAAAATTAGTGCTCCTAATTTTGTAGCTACACTTAAATATTCTGCATCTTCTTATTTCTAGTCACAATCTCCTATCCATTTTTTATGTTTTCAATTTATATTTTGCCTATATGAGTGTGCCAAAAAAAATAAAAATAAAATTCTTGCTTCAAGACCATTAGAGGAGGTTAACTAATAAGATTCTAAAGTTGATGAGGACCAGCTTGGATGTGAAGGACAAAAAAGAAACTTAAAAGCTACTGCAGCCCACTGACCAAAATTTAGGTTCTCTGTTCATAAGCCATGGACTGCATTAGAACATTTAATTAGTAAGCATCATTAGTTTTAACCTTCCATCTAATCATTTACAAAATGAAAAATATTTTATACAGGCAATAGGAGATTATACTAGAATAAAAACAAGCTTCAGGCAAATTTTACACTTATTTTAATAAACAAAAAATGTTTCAATAATTATGACTAAATTGTACAAATGTAAGCAAAGGAAAACAAAACCTTTATAATCAGCTGACTAAACATCACAAAGTAAAAATGACATGATTCAAACATCACCCTTCAGCCACAGAATTCCAGACTGCCGCTATCCAACAAGAATGCAGGATGAAACCCGTGCCAACAGGTTAGGGTGACTGCTTATCCTTGGTGCCATACAGCAAGTTGGTACTCCTGTAGCTACAAAGCTGTTTGGACATCGGTTCAGCTTTCTTGGCCTGCAGCATTTTGTTAGTGCTCTGCTTTAATGGGGAATAGCAAGATTCACCAAACAATTCACTTTTGGTATGAGATATTAAGAAGTCACAACTAGCTAAGCGTCAGTTTTAACAATTATAATTAATGGCTGTGCCAACTGTGATAAGACATTTAACAGCATCAATATCAACATACAAATGTCACATAAAAATCAGTTTCCTGTCGTATGTTAAAAGGAAGGGGGAGGAATGTTAGCACATCTCATATCAAAAATCTTTTTGCATACACAATGCAAAACTGGAAAGCAAGAAAACTGTTGTACCAGAAAGGCAGTCTATATTGAAGCTGATGTTATTTCATGGGTGCATCAGAAGTCTCTAAATCATGTCCTTTGTAATGCAACTTCAATCTCACTCTCCCAAAACCGATGTTTCCACAGACAGCAGATGCATGTCTTTAGTAAACAAATCACAGTATGGCAAGATCTTAGAACATTCCACCTCCCATACCCCCCATGCCACCCATTCCTCCACCCATGGCAGGCTCCTTTTCTTCTTTAGGCAGCTCAGTCACAACAGCTTCAGCAGTAGAAAGCAGAGAGGCCACCCCAGCAGCATCTAGTAGTGCAGTTCGAACAACCTGCATGAGACACAGTTATGAGAATTTGATCCAGCTCTCTATTGTTCACAAGTCTTGCATGTCTGACCTGATTTCATGCTACTCCCCAGCAAAATGCTAAATATCAGTATAAAACAACTTGAAGCAATGATGCTGCCCTAAAACTCGTACAAATTTTAGTCAGAGATCCTGGATTTTTACTAGAAGGGAATATAAACTGGCAAATAGGTACATTTTGAAATTTAGCAAATACCTTACATAGTAACATTAATGTGCACCATCATGAAGTGCTCATAAAACTAAGGGCCTTTGTAAAGCCACAATTTCTCCCTGGGGACAAATACAATTATATCTAACAAATCACAGTATCTAAGACATCAAATAAAAACATCACACAACCTCTATGAAGAAATTACTATTACATTACACAGACACACACAATCAAATTCCCTTCTTTTGTTAATTTCACTAAGCACACCATATCCCCTCAAGTTCCATAACTGACTTGTTCTATGTTTTATTAACATCTTCAAATTACTGAAGAATCTAGCCAAAAAAAGCTTACCTTGGTGGGATCAATGATGCCTTTTTCTACCATATTTACATATTCCCCAGCAAGTGCATCATAGCCAATATCTGAAGAACTCTGAAGAATCTTCTCAACCACAAGAGAACCCTCCACTCCTGCATTAACAGCAATCGTCATAGCAGGGATGCGTAGTGCACGGCGAATGATTTCAATGCCTAAAGAAAACAGAAGAGGAGGTCCTCCGTTCACCACACCATTATAAAGCAGGGAAGCCCAAGAAAACTATATATAGACATTCAGATTATCTTGATTATTCTAGAAATGCCTAAAAATTAATCTACGAGTAATATATGGATGATCATTTTTCAGATTTTTTTGAAGACTAATTTACCCATACCATTGAAATTTTAAGACTAATCTGATTTTGTACCCAAGGATCTCTTGTTAAATCATTCAAAGGCTACAGAAATGATGAAGCAAACAACAACTATCGGGATTAAAACTGCAACTGAATTATTTGTACATGTAACCAAAATTCACTTAAGTGGTGTGAATTTTGCACACTTATTTTATTTAACATAGACTATCACGCTAGGCCAATTTACAGTCAGTAAGGAGCAGAACATTTAAGTACATTCATTAATCATTATTCATCTATTTTGTCACTTTGACAAAAATTACTTTAAAATGGATTATACCAAATAAAGGATTTTACAGAGCAACTCTTAAAACTAGTAACCCTTAACACAACCCTACGATATATTTTGGCCTTGCTTGTGAAAAGGAACATGTATTATGAATCCTAAACGGTATATCCTAGTGGAAGACAAATGCAACAGAAGCTGTTGAGCAGCAGATTCAGCTCATGCTTATTCATAAATACACATTTATATGAGAAGACATTCTTAAGCGACTTGCTTGCTTAGCAGTAGTAGTTGTAGTACTACTACTACATACTGATTTTATAAATAAACACTCCAGACATTTTATACTATAATAGAAAACCATAAATCTGTTTGCCATACAGGGCAACAAATGCCACCTGCTTATCTATGGTCAAGGAGGAGCTTCATGGGGAAAAAAAAAGGAAGCATACAAATGAAAATGATCAAACAAATGTTTCAAGTGCTACTTAAGGCAGTAGTGTCTCCTTCCCATGTGAGGCATTTAGGAACACTGGTATTCTTTGTCAAAATTAAGTTCCAGGCTACACATTCTGAGTATTAGAATCAGTCATTTACGAGCTATGCCAGTTCTTCTTAACCAATGCATAGCACTGCTGGAAATGGAGACATTCTGGATTATAAGGGAAATGTACCATTTTTTTACCTTCCGACACACATTTTGTAAATGGAAAAAGCTTTTACAATAGACGTTTTATTTATAGAATCCAGGGTTTTGGGGGTCAATATTAAAACAAAAATGTAGCAATAGTCTTTTACCAGTAGAAAACATGTTGTAGCTTTTACACATCAAATCCCAGGCTGTAGCATTTAGACAACTTGTCCCTTAAAAACCTCCCAAGCTTCAACATTCTAAGACTTAGGAGTCTTGTTTAGAATTCCAGCCTTTATTGCAACTACTGCCACACAGAACATTTTTAAATTTGTTTGCATCCCTTCCCTACATTGGAGTGTTGCACTAAGATTTACTTCTTGAATCAAAATAAAGTTTAATAGACAATACAGTTTAGAGTTATTTAAAAATGTTAGGAAATTAAAGACCTGGAAAACAAGACTCTAATACTGCACTTGTGCAAGTTAACCTGAGCTTACTATAGACTTAAACACAATCATCAGTCCAGCAGCAAGGTCAGTATACCTTTTATGAGGTTAGTATGATGTAAAGTGAATGGCCAAGTATGAAATACAACTTTCCCAACAAATATGCTGAGAATGCATTTCTGGTAATAATACATACAGCAAAATGTCCAAGTCACATCTCCCACAATCATGAGTGGTGTTGCAGTGAGCAAGGGAAAGATATCAAAGCTAGTCCTGATTTCTATCATCTCTGCGGCCAGCTGAGCATCTATTAGTTTAACAGCATGGCACCAGCAATTGATGACTTGATTCTCTACTTGCTCCCTTCACATTTTTCCCCTCAGCCTAACAAACCATACTTTGAAACATTACATTAAAACTCCCATTCTGATCACAAATTAAAATATCAAAATGATAGTCATTGCCAGGCATAGTGTAGGATTACTGTAAACATTATCAGGTATGGCTCTTATGAAAAACCTTGAAATTCTCATATCATTACCATTCACTGTAAATCACCACCAAGAAAATACTGAATTGAATTTTTAATACTGTATTAGTACAATCAATCATTCATAATAATAATAATAATAAGTGTTAACCAGGAGATCCTAATTTTTTTTACTTATTTGAAACAGTCACCATTATCAAGAAAAATCTACTTTCATTTGGTGCAGAATTAAAAAAGGAAAAAAATATTTGGAGAGTAATGACTTTGGGAATTTGAATAGTTGCACTTTACTAGAATCCAATCTTAAGCATCACTGCCTCCTTTTACTCTTTCTAATATCACATATAACACACAACTTTCTGAACTATACACTGGAGTACAACTTCTATATAACCTATGTTGGAGAAAATTTTATATCAGACTTGGAAGAAATCTATAAAGATCCTTCCACAGAACTTGTGAGGTTTTCCATGCTGCATTACTTTCATCATCTGTCAAGTATCACTTTATTCTTCAATATTAGCAATGCAACGGTTTAAAGGGATATTTTGAAGTCTGAACTGATCAATATTAAATGACCGATTCATTACTATGCAACACTTTCTATGTATGTTTTATGACTTTCCTGATGGATAAAACCTATGTACTTGCATATACTGTACATACTTGTGCGTCTATTATAGTCTGAATTGCCTGCGCAAGTACTCACTTTCCTGCATTCATTACTATGCTAAATGGGTTAGACCTGCTCACAAGGGGGTTTAGGTTAGCACTCAATATTCTTCCAAGATACACAGAACAATGGTGGTTAGCTTTGGTCTGCTGTCAGTCTTATTACTGTAAATTCATGTTTTGGTACACCCTTTTAAGTGTCTGCAACTGTACTTTCAATGCTAGGCAAAATGGGCTTTGTAGACACTTTTCTGCATGCATTCTAAAGACAGTGTAGGTTAACTGGCAACCCTAGATTGTCCACTGTAGGAGATAATCAGTTTATGTCAAGTGTCCTGAAATGAATGGACTACGCATCCAGGAATGCTCCCTGGCTAGCACCCAGTCCTGCTGGAACAGGTTCAGATTTTGTGCAACGTTAAGTTGGATAGAACGGCATATCAACACTTGCCTACACTGTCCAGGAATGTTATTGTCAAAAACCAATGTATTTGTAATCAAACAGTTGTATGGAACATAATATGGATTACCTCTGCAAGATGGAGGTGAATTAATTTTTCCTTCGATCAATGCCATGTCAATACATGTTCAATCACTCACAACAGCAAAGGTGGGGGTGGGTGATACAAATGTGGTACCATTTGTGGAAAACTGGTAAATGCAGGCTACTACTTTGGAGTAGACATGAAAATTAATACCTGGGGCGGTGGTCCAGGCTTTAAAATTCACACAACACCAAGGACTGTGGTGTAGCTTTGTTCAAACACAGTGGCTTTAGTTTGATACATACCAATTTTTTGGTCTTCATTAGCAGGTTTGATACCATCCAATGCCGGAATACATCTTAGGAGAGCGCAGCCTCCACCAAGGACAATGCCCTCCTCCACTGCAGCACGAGTGGCATTAAGTGCATCAGTTACTCTGTCTTTCTTTTCATTTACCTCAACATCACTTGTTCCACCAACCTTGAAAAAAAAATAAATGCAAATTTAGAATTAAAAAATAAACAATTACGTGAATAAAGCACATAGCAATACGTGACTAAAAATAATGCACATGAATCTTGCTACATTTTTTTTTTCCGTAGATGTATATTTAAGTAGAGGCAAAAAACGGGCAAGTTACTACGTAGTGTGGTAGACTGCATGATTTTAGGGACCTTCAAAACTTGTCTCAATGTAATTTTGGAGAAGTTAGGTTATAGGATTGACAAACGCTGTGGGACTGAACGATTGATTCTTGTTAGAATTATTTTAAAGATCATATTTCTTCATGTACTGATGACCAGCCGAGTAAATATAAAAACAAAATAAAAACAAAATAAAAGCTAATGCTTCCATGGGTTGCAAAGTCAAATAAGCATTTAAAATTCCATAATGTGGGCATATGCTTTTGCCTATAACAAGGCAAGGAGAGACCGCTCTTGATACAACAGGAGGTGGATTCTTGGAGTAGAAATATAACAAGCCTGTTCCAACATTTGAAACAGTCAAAGTGCAATGCGAAGACTGCTGTTCACAAAAATGTATTACAAATTGCAACATTTCTTTCTAACAAGTAGTAGAAGAATTACAACTTGTGCTTTACTCCAAACCTGATATCTAACAGTACACCTCACACAGATTAGACTGAAGGTATCCTAATGATAAATATCTATTAAAAATTACCAAGTAGCTTAAAATACTGCATATTCTATCAGCTGTTATTGTTTAATAAATCTTTTTATTTCATTGTGAACCTAAAGATAAACTCTGACTAACATTTGGTGTTAAGTACTAGCTTTTTCTATTCATGTTTATCAATGGCATTCAGCCTCCCTCAGCATATTCATATGGACCTACCTGCACAAGGACTTTAAAAATGCTGTAATTTTATTCAATTGTAGCCTATTTTACACAATTTATTGTTGCAAAATAGGATTCTACCCTTAGTGTCCAACTGTATCAACTGCTCAAATCAGTTTTAAATTATTTTCATATAAATTAATTCTCAGCACCTGTAAACCTGAAGTGCTATGTGGGCTCAGTGTTTAGCACATTTCCAGCAGCACAGAAGGGGAAAGTGTTCTATAAATCCATTCCTTTACACAGGCGACAGTGGTTTTGCCGAAAAAATTTACTGACTACATACTTTGGCATAGTTTGTTTCTAGGCCTTCTGTACAAGTCACAGAAACACACACACACACACACACACACACACACCCCTAATAGTCTCTACGTAAAGGGAATTGTAAAACAGTTTCATTTTAGAACTTTTGCATTGGTCATGCTAATTTCCATAGCTTACCTTGAGCACAGCCACACCATCTGAGAGTTTAGCTAGGCGTTCATTGAGCTTCTCTTTCTCATATTCACTGTTGGTCACTTCAAGCTGTTCCACAATTTCCTGTACTCGCTTCTCAATAGCATCTTTGTCTCCTTTGCCCTTCAAAAGCATGGTATCATCTTTGGTTATGATAACTTCACCAACCTTTCCAAAATCATGAGGCTGAATGTCTTCAAGAGTAAGGTTGAGTGCTTCATCTCCAAATACCTGTAGACAAGAAAAAGCTTTTAAACTGTCTCTTAGCTTATATAAAAAAATAAACACCCACCCTAACAATAAAAATAATTGCTTACAGCTCCCCCTGTAGCAATTGCCATATCCCTTAGTTGATTCTTTCGGTTATCCCCAAAGCCTGGTGCTTTCACAGCCACCACCTGTAGTCCCACCTTCAGTCTAGGGGAGGGGGAAAAAACAAAAAAAAAACTTGAAATTTCTGGTAGACAAGTGAGAAAGACTATTTTGTATAAATTAAAAAAAAGCATCCAATGTTACATTATATATAAAGAAGTTCACAGACCAACCTACCTGTTAAGTACTAGAGTGCTGAGTGCTTCCCCATCTACATCTTCTGCTACTATAACGAGAGGCTTGCGATGCTGGTTTGCAATTTCAAGAGCAGGAACAATGGACTGTACACTAGAAATCTTTTTTTCACTCAAGAGAAGGTAAGCATCCTGAAACTCACATTTCTGTCCTAAGAAGGTAAAAAGTTTCAAGATCAACTGCTAGATCTTCACTTTCAATATTCATATACAATTTTAAATAATAAAAAGTAAGCCTCATCCCATTATTAAATGAGTACAATTAATGTTTTCACAACTGAACTGTATGGGGACCTCCTTCCTGGCTCTGGCAAGGTAAGCAGCTATACCCTAGGACAAGAGGGCTGCTGATGCTAACAGCACCTTCTCTTTCACCCGCAGCAAGGCTCAGAGAAGAGTCGTACCCCTGGCGCCACCAATACAAAACTCAGCTGATCAGAGAATGTTGTGTCAACTTTTAACCAGATAAAGAGGAGGGCAGGGCTTTACCTTTTTAATATTACAGTAGCAGCCACACAACAAGAACTAACATTAGCAGCTTTAAAAAAAAAAAAAATCCTGGGTTTACTGTTAACTGTTACTTAAATGCACATCACATTGTGTTTGTAGCATAGGGATATCAGCAATATGGTCGTAAACACTGATTTGCAGAGGCAGCCCGGTAAAAAATATTAATAATGTAGCAGTGCCAGCATGTGTGTCTTTTAACAGTTGAAGCTTATTTTTGTGGCTCCTTTTATTCTCACTGTCAGTTTAAGACCACAACAGTGTGAGAACAGCAAACAAAGTAAAAGAGTAGGCAAAAGGAATGCAGGCTTGTTGTATTATTTTGGAGGTGTCCAATGAGCAGCAGCAGGGTAACGTTAATATCACAGCATTCAGATAAAAAAGCTTGTCAGCACCTGTGGACTAACCCATACAATTTTTTAATTTTAATACAGGTGGCTTGAATATATACACCTCATTGCTTTAGGTATCATTTGTCAAACCAGCAGCCACGTAAGAGAGAGATTAATTGTACAACACAGCGTTTTGGTGCTTTAAAGTGAAGATTTTAAAGTGATGTAATAAAAGGAAAATCAGAAGTGTGGGATCAAAAAACACAAAACACTACATTATGTAGGAGTTTTACTAATAAAGATAAAAAGCTAATCATTAATAATTGACATGGATAATTGTAGAAGCGAAACGTGAAAACATCGTCAAAATACTGCAGCTTTGCACAGCATATCTGGAGTAACAGAATGCCAAAATTACTGTGGGTAAAAAAAAAAACACAGTACTTTAACAACCAAATATTAGCTTTTTAAAATAAATTCTAATCATATTTGAGAAATGATGTTCAATCCAACAGTACCACTGCCTACAATGGTCTGCATAATCTTATCAAGATAAGTATGCTTTCAGAATAAAATGCCAACCACATATTTTTTATTATTGCTTATGTGTAATGTCAAAGACTATGGTACACTTGAGGAACGCAAGCACAAAGAATCCTGGTATGAACTTTTAAACTGTAACCACAAGTTTCATTCATTGGTTTTTAATAATTAACTATAGTTTACATGTCATTTAAATTTCTTCAGCCTTTAAGTGACAGTACCCTTCTTGACTGTTTATTTTAAAACATTGGCACTTGGTAAAGCTGTCATCCAATTCAAAAAACGATATTTTATATATATATATATATATATATATATATATATATATATATATATATATATATATATAATGTTTACATTTGTAAAATCTTAAGTATTTAAAAAAAAAAGATACCTTTCGCTGTGTTAATAAAGTATGGGGAGATATAGCCTCGGTCAAATTTCATCCCTTCTATGATTTCAAGCTCATCGTGAAGTGTTTTACCATCCTGTAAAATACCCCACCGCGAAAAATGTACAATTAGCAAATAAAACACAAGGTTGATATATAAACAACACTATTAACAGCAACATGAGTTGCAATAAAATTAGAACACAAAAAGAAACAATGAATACTGTATTACAGTTGAGGAGCAACCATATTGGTTGGTTAGACTAACCTTGACAGTAATGACTCCTTTGCGGCCTACTTTCTTCATTGCATCAGAAATAATATTGCCAATTTCTTTATCTCCATTTGCAGATATTGTTGCTACCTGTGAATTTGCATAAAATTAAACTTCTTTTTATCCACATTAAAAAAATGCTTTTAATTCTGGTGTAAAGTTCTTTTAGCTATTTCAGATATTATCACCTTGTTAATACAATCATACATTATTCTGCAATCTGTGTGATGATAGGAACAATAAACAAAATGACATAATGCATTCCCCAATTACTATATCTAAAAAACAACTTGTAAAAACACAGCTAGTCTAATGAGAATTTGAGCTGTTTTCAATTTATCTTGGTTTCCACCACAAAAAAGTAGAAATGTTTACGAGAAAAAAAAATAAAACCCACACACTACATATAGAAATGGATTGCTTCTTATTTCCTTGGACAAGTAAAAATCTGTGTGTATAGGCTGCTAAATATACCCAAACCAATAACACTGAAAACAATCCTCATTCAGATACTGTAAATTACAAAACCTAAAAATTATATTTAAAACCCATACTATTCACAAGTTGCATCTGGCTGTTAGATGAGAGTAATAATAATCTGACATTTAGATGGCACTTTTCTCACTAGTCAAAGCACTTTTCTTAGTGGGTGGGGAGCCACTTCAGCCACCACTAATATGTTGAATCATCCAGGTGGATGCTACGGCAGCCATTTTTGTGCCTGTATGCTCACTACACATTATCTATTAGGTGGTGAACCGGTTAAGAGAAAGATAGCCAATTAGAAACGGGGTATTATTAGGGGGCCATGGAGGGCAGTTTAGTCTGGACATTGGAGTATGCCTTATTCTTTACAAGGCATGCCCAGAGATCTTTAATGACCACAGAGTCAGGACCTCAGTTTTACAATTAATTCAGCGGATGGCACCATTTTTACAGCACCGTGTCACCATCACTTCTCTGGGGCATTGGGATATACATTCAGACCACAGGGTAAGTGTCTCCTGCTAGCTTCAACAACGCCTCTTCCAGCAGCAACCCAAGCTTTTCCTGGATGGTCTGCCATCCAAGTACTGGCTGGGCCCGAACATGCTTAGCTTCAGGTAGATGACCTCTTCTGAAGTATATGTGTATGGATTTTAAGGACCACTGAAGCAAAACCCATATTAATATGATTGGAACATCCAAGTAACATACATTACCTGTGCAATCTCCTCTGGGGTGGTAACAGGCTTAGACTGCTTCTTAAGTTCATTGATGACTGCTTCTACTGCCAACATTACACCCCTGCGGATCTCCACAGGATTGGCACCCTTGCTGATCTTGTCAAATCCCTCCTTGGCAATAGCTCTAGCCAGTACTGTAGCGGTGGTAGTACCATCACCAGCCTCTTCATTGGTATTGTTGGCCACATCCTGAACGAGCTTGGCACCAATGTTTCTATATTTATCTTTCAAATCAATAGCTTTGGCCACTGTCACACCATCTTTAGTTACCTTTGGGCTTCCCCAGCTCTGTTCAATGATCACAGTTCGGCCCTGCCATTTAGGAAGAGAATGAAATATGATTTGTACCCAAACAAAGAATACATCCCACGTCCCCCAAAAATATGACACTAAATGTCAACGGCTGTGTTGTGAATATCATAAAATTTTTTATAACATGGATATAACTGATACTTAAATTTCATTAAAGTATCATGGATTGTTAACAAAAAAGGCCCAGTCCAACTAAAATGCACCACATACACAAAAAGCTATCATGTTCAATACAGAAGAGCATTTTTCATTAAAACTTTTGAGAAAGTGTTTAAAATGCAGTACAATTTATACCCCCATTTTGGGTGCACAATAACAGCTACTTTTAAATTTTACATTTATATCATTCTCCACCTCCTGAAGTTAAAACAGTAGAGTCTGTTAAAACACTGCAAAGAAAAAAAACCCTTATATGTTCAGCCTTTCCCACATATACTTTCAAATACATAAATTAAAAAAAATACATGGATGTACATGTTTGGGACAATATCAGCATATTCCTTACTGTTTTTAAACATAAAACCATCACCAAATCAAGATTAATCATCAAAAACAGGTAGTGGCAATAAGGATTGTGAACCAGGCTTTGTAAAGCTGAACTATAACCACAGGCTAAGAAGTGATTAATGTTTGGCTTCTTGGTTGAGCAATAAATTAAAGTTTGACTAACAAAAACGTCTAACAAAATCATGGAGTAACAAGGAAGAACACAATTTAACTTCTGCCATGAACACCAGCTTTTTAATGAAAAAGCTTTTAATGTATAAAGCCATATAACGTGGCTAAACAGTCATATACTAAAATTAAAGCAAATGTCATACTATGGAACTTTTACAGTAATTTTTTGTTTTAGCATTCATAAAGTCTTACAGAGGTGTGATGGGTGACACTGCCAGTGATTCTGTCACAGTGGTTTACAACTTGCCACAACAAAATCAAATAGGTTAATTTTTAATTGAAAGCAACCAAAAGATAACTCTGTAACATGAGTCATGATGCTTATAAATTTCAGGAACTTAGTTGTACCTTAAAAAAAAAAAAATGTTTAAAAGATAAGGCAGAAATCAGTATCGAAATCTAAATCAACCAGTACTAATGAAAAGCCATTGTAAATAGGTATTGGCCCTAAAAATCGCAGCATGCTAATGATAACTGTTAATATTCGATATTTATGCAATGGCTAAAGAAAACGTTTGTCAGAAACACCCCCATAATATGTTAAGAAGTCTACTTGAAACAACTCAATAAAATATAGCCAGTGTGGGAGCACAACTACACGTATTTATTAAGATCAGATAGAGTAATAGTCCTAAATCTACAATGGCTGACAAGCTGGAAAAATTACTTATGCAAATTCCCACAAGTGATGTATGGTGATATTTTGCCTTGTTTCATCTTTTGGTGTGCATGGTGTGACATACAAAACTACAAAAGCATCAAAGCATACCAAACAACCTCTAGAGCTGAAAACTGGTTCACTAACATGGCCTTTACATTTCTAAAGGCAGAGGTACACCTCACCAAGACAAACAAAAGACAAGAACAACTCCAAGTTGGTTCAGCTTTGTTTGCTTGGTACTACAGAAATGACAGCCTAGCCATGTATGATGGCAGAAAAGTGATGTAGCTGCACAGATGTTTTGTACTAATGCCTTTCTTGTAATTTTACAGCATTTTACAACATTTATCATCATAACTTTGATATTTTGCCTATAGCATTGTCATCTGTTAAAGGAGATTAATACAGGTTTAAATGCATAACTTGAGGCTCACAGACACCCACCGCCTAGGGAAAAAAAAAAATCGTCCATGAATTGTTTACACTGAAAAGGCAACACACAACCAATATAAAATGACATGTCTTTCAGTTATGAAAGGAAAACCTACCCCACCACTAAACAAAACAGGCTAATTACATACACTACGTGATTCAAACACAGTACTCTGTACCAGTGAAGTAGGGGCACCAACCTCAGTTTTTTTGCTGGAAAGTGCAAGTCTGTTAATTACATAAAACAACTATTCTCCATATACCTTTTAATTTTTGTACAAGGACTCTCTGCTTCTTTAGAACAGGCCATCATACCAAAGCCACTTTTCTAGGCAGGGGTGCACCCGTGTTGCATTTTACTCCACAAATTAGAACAGCGCATGAGACTTCTTTGGGGGCTTTATCAAATGTAATTTCTTAAGTCAAAGACAGGAGCCACACTCTTGCTTCAGAAGCACTCTGTAGCCATATTGTGTGGTAATGTTAGGTGCAGGAAGCATTCCCCCCCCCCAGATGTTTGTGCTCTAACAGTGCTTCACCGTCTACCACTAAACAGCTTATTTTTAAGAAAAACAACAACAGAGCCATTTATTGCCCATTTATTATGGATATTAATTCCTAAGGAGGTTAATTTTAATGAATGAAAGACTAAATAATTACATAAATTTTATTTTCCATTAGTTGAGCGAATATTTGTGCTCCTAAATTACAAAAACCTGTACCTTTGAATCTTTAATGATGTCCATGTGTGCCAAGTCATACCTGTTAAGTGCAAAAGGCTTTTAAAATAAAACATACCTTTGGCCCCATGGTAATAGCAACTGCATCTGCCAACAGATCAACCCCCTGCAACATCAGAGCCCTTGCTTCTGCACCAAACTTAACATCCTTTGCATAAAAGCGGGTGAGGCGTGAAGCAAGGACAGGAGTCCGTCTCATTACACTTGCCAAGCGAAACATTCCTGCAGGAAGAACCAGATTAAACAAGAAAGAGTCATATTAATGAAAAGAAAACAAAAAAAAAAAAGAATAAATGGGATTTTTATTAAACGAGATTTGCAAGCCACAAAGATTTTTTTTTTTATTAAAAAAAAAAATTCACAAAAACAAACAGAATAAAAATTAAAAGTGAATTTCATACCTAAAACTATATCAACATTTGGTTGATATGCTTAAGCAAAATTAAGATATCTTTTTATAAAGTCTCTTATGAAAACAGTTAAACAAAACATAACTTGTTAAAACTACTAAATCTACACAGCCGACAGTCTAAATGACTACAATTTACATAGTTACTTAATACATCACACATTAAAGTAGTCATCGATTAAAACAGCCATTGCAATTTTCAGTGAAACTAAAATCAGTAAATTTGGTGAAGAAGCTAAATGGAGTGCAATGACAGCAGTCCACCATACTAATCTATCTTTGTTTCTATTGCATGTTTATCGAGATTAAGTTCCTTAATCAACAATGATTATATGGAGGACAGGATGACATTTTAAAATTGCTCTGAAGCAGTGGAGATTGTCATTGCAATATTATATTAACAGAACATTTTAATCACAAAGCATTAAGTTATCACTATTTTAATAGCTTGAGATGCATTACATATTACACTATACTGCAGAATCCAATTACATAACTTACTTCACTGCTGTGTGAGTGAAGTTGAAATTTAAAATCATATCCCTATGGACAAATATGCATCAATCTATACCTCCTTCCTGGAATGACTGTATGATAGTAACATTTGTAGTTGTAAAGGTAAATAACTTATCTCAATGATCACCACTTACTGTACAGGGGAATACTTAGTTATGGTGAATAACATACACACTGTTAAATCAGATTTAACTCTGGCCATTTCCTTTTGTAGCCCACGTTTGTAATATGGGTATCATGTCAACCAATAATTGAGGGCCTGTTTCCATGCTTAAAACATACGTTTACTCAAATATATACAAATGAAAGTTTAAAATGCTAGGTGTTTCATACACATATTCCCACATGAGATGACACTATTAAGGAAACAAGGTTTTAACAAATAAATTAAACACTCTTCAGGTTTAGCACAGATTAATAAACCAGAGAGAAAGCAAAAATCGTTGAACACCGTTTGGTTCCATTTTAATTTCCTATTAAGGAAAGAGAATCCTGTGGTGCTACACATCTATCAGAACATTTGAAAAATATTTTAAAACCAGATTACTCCTTTTTCTTGCACAGCACCACTGTAGCTTAGTGAAGATTTACACCTCACACAGCTAATCGGGACAAAGACAAACAAAGTGTATACAGGACACCCAAGAACACTATAGCTCTCATAAGAGGTTTGACAAATGACAACTGACCACTCACATCAAGATTATTTCGTTAAGCAAGTTGACCCAATGTCTCATTTAAGGTAAAGTGGAAATCTCAACAACTGTGCTAACTACATGACTTGGTTGCTTGGTCCAAAGCTCCATGACTGTGTGTGAAGCACTTCCTTGCTTATGTCTTAACAGAACATCTCCCTAATTTCAAATGATGTCCTTGACTAAGTGATTTACTAATTTATCGAAATTCAACAAGAACAGTAATAGGTGTGAACAGTGATAACACATTGTTCATTACTTCTTCATGAAAAATTCCTGCTGGTAACAAATGTTTATGAACAGAGAATCCAAAATTCACCTTCACATTAAGTATAAATCAGCCTATAAGAAACAGAGAAAGAGTCAGATGAACTGACTCTTCTAGTTGATAGGAATAATACCATCAATCCATAATGGGGCCCCTCTTCCCATTTGATATTGAAACTCTTCCTCATTTGAGAGTAGATGATCTACCCCCAACAAAATATATAGGCAGCAATGCATGTTTTGAGTAATGTGATGTGAAGCGATTTTAACTGCAGACTTTAGACATTTACTTTTGAAAATGTCAAAACTACAGTACATAAATTAATAAAATTTTAACATGGATGAGACTGTCCTAGTTTTTAATGTGTTTAATTTACTTGAAACAAAGCTTGCAAACTACACATCACATTGTGACTGCATTCATCGCTGTAACACTGAACAAAAAGATGGACCGTCTTCTATGTGTCTCAATTTCATCAACCCTACTAACATTTCTGGCTCCCATTGCTGCTTTCTGCACAAGAAATATTGTTCAAATGCTATTTCCACTTTCAAAAAACAGTTCAAAATATTCATTAAAACTTATAAAAGACTTTAAGGAAAATGTTATTATGTAACTACTAGATGGACGAAGGGCAGCACGGTGGCGCAGTGGGTAGAGTTGCTACCTCGCAGTTAGGAGACCCGGGTTTGCTTCCTGGGTCCTCCCTGCATGGAGTTTGCATGTTCTCCCCGTCTGCGTGGGTTTCCTCCGGGTGCTCCAGTTTCCTCCCACAGTCCAAAGACATGCAGGTAAGGTGCACTGGTGATCCTAAATTGTCTCTAGTGTGTGCTCGGTGTGTGGGGGTGTGTGTGTGCACAGTCCTGCCTTGCGCCCTGTGTTGGCTGGGATTGGCCCCAGCAGACCCCCGTGACCCTGTAGTTAGGATATAGTGGGTTGGATAATGGATGGATGGATGGATAGATAGATGAATGAAGAAAAAAAAACAAACAAACAAAAAAAAAAACACTGACAGTCTTAAACCACAAGAGAAATAAAAATCTAGTAACCATAAAATTAGAATGCTGCATTAATTCATTAACTTTTCTCTGTAACTGGCATAATTATACAAATGTACAAATGCTACAGCTCTGGCTTTTACACTGTTAGAAAGGACAAGTCCTTTTTGTCATCTGTGGAACAGAAGACCTTACAATAACAAGATGGTATGTAACATTTGTTACTGCCCGATTACTAAATATATTTTTTAGAACACATGAAAATTAACATTTTAGGCAGATCAAAAAAATCAATGAATCTGTGAAACCTTTCACCATTTTGAGTATCTAATTGGGATATCATTCATTTAATGGGTTTTTAACATGGAGATGGAAGTCACTGAACAATGAATGTGATTTTTTTCAAACTCCTGCAGCCTAATACAATTCAATTTTCAGTGTTGTGTGAAAAACTTCTACAGCTACTCCAACTGCAAATCACCATCAGTGCAACAATTGTCAAGGAATTTTTCAAGTTAATGCCTGGACAAGTTGGCCAATGTCATGTGTGGATTAAGTGCTTGAGCAAGGATTTGACTTTAAAAACTGTGGCTCAGACAGGTTAAGGGTTTACTTTGAAATCGCATAGAAATTAAACTAGAATACCAAGAAACCTCACAAAGAAAAGGCTCTTGTGTAAAAAAAATAAATAAATAAATATTAAAAAAAACTTCAATCGCTACTTCTTTACTTTTAAATGGTCTCATAAAAGCCATCTCTGAAATAAATACTACCACTTAGCCACACAGATATAATAAACTTTTAACTTGTCACATGTTGGTTTACAGTGAACTACTCTACGTTCAAGCAGAAATTGTATTTGAATACTTGTAGCCAGATGGTTTAAAAATGAAATTAAGCTATATTCACCATCTCAAACTGTATAATGGCCATGCTTCTACTGGAGAAAAACAGTCCTTACCATTTAATTTCATACTGCCATTTATTCTGTTAATTATAGCAACAAAACAATGAAGTTTTGCCTTAGCTATCATTAAACCCAAGTGTTCAATTCTATAGCAACTTGAAGTCACTTAACTGCTGTGTTGAAAAGTACTCAGAATAAGTATTCAGTATCACACGTGAAACATTAAATTAAAAAAAATGTGCCGAGAGACACAAAACACACATTACAAAACGTTCTTTAATATTACTTCTTGGGCAAACTTGCAACATTTTTTTAATAAAACCATCAATTTCCCTTGAAATCAGTTGTTTACCACACGTGATACAAACACTAATTACACTTTGGATGAGAACACTCAAGTCATGATTAATGATGATTATGTGTTTAACAATCTGTTAATTTATCGCATGGCTCAAACAAATCCACTTGTTGCTTTAAAATCGTCTTCCATCTACTTACTGCAATAGTAAAATCCTATGCATCAGTCAGATTCACAACGGATTAACTGGTCTGGGCAGGCATTCCTCTTTCTGAGGCGTTTCTATCCTAGCTCCCTTCAAAGTGTGTTACTTGATATAGCCCAAGTATCAAAACGTCAAGTTTATACTTATAAACAGACCACACACTGAAATGTATACATTTACTTATATCAGTAAAAATGACTGCAAATTTCTCACTTATAAAAACAAAATGCTTTACTTATTTATTGGGCCTTGACTGTTAGCTCATGAAAAAAACACTCTGCAAACATCAGACAGGCAATTTGTTCCAGCAGTTCAGAAGTGAGCCTTGAACCCATGAGGCCCTTATTTCCATAGTCTCTGCAAGCCCCTGACCAAGCTCTTTGAAGTTTTTAGAAGAGGCCTGTGTACTGTGCTCTATGAATGATGTCATATACAAAAAAGTCACCTAAAGATGTAATTTTTAAAAAATGTGTTACAATAAAAAGTCTGCATTGGCATAAGCCACTCTAATTCACGGTGTTCATAAGAAATCTAATGATTTATTTCATGAGGTGGTAGTACTTAAACAAGAACAGTTGTGTCGAATATTTTACATATTAAAATGTATGTTTAAACGTTTAAAGTCTAAATATCGTCTATTGTAATTGACATTTTTCATTTTTCGAAGGCGATCCACAGAGAATAGATTCCTAGTAAAGAATAAAACAAATAAGATCACAATCGTAATCATTCACCTTGAAATAGTCTAAAACAACAGACCATTATCGACCTTCAGACATTGGGGTTAGAGTGCTAGGACCACCAGTGAAGAATAATAAAAAAAAAAAAAACATTATACCCGTGATCATCAACTTCAGAGTAGAGTAAAACGACAATCAACATTCCTGTTTTAGCCAGACGAATTATTCGAGGTTCTGTTAAAAGGACTAACTTTGACCGTCTTGTAAAACCAATTAGGTGATGAACCCATGGGAGCGGTTGATGTGGCACCTACAATTTCAGGTCCTTCAGATCATTTCTGCTGTCGGTTATTGTTTTACTCTTTATCATATGGGTGAATTATCCTGAAAAAATATGGTCAAAAATAGCAGTTTTTTTATGCAGAAGGCCACAAAAGCTGGACGTCCTGCTTAACAAGATATTAAGACAAATCGAACGATGCATCGTATGTGGTTTTTCGTACCGGAATCGAACAAAATAAAAACCGGGAAGCGATTTCAAAGCATTCATAAGTTGAATCTTATTACTATACTATCCATTGATTACGACTTAATTCACATCAGTAACTGGATTGTCAATTTGTTTCGTAAAAAGTAACGTGTTCGTATATAAACGTCAAGCTGTACACTTCAGGGGACAGAGATACATCTGAAGAGCGTTTACCAGCTCATGTACGTGTAAAGAGTAGCCATAACCACTCGATTCATGCCTGCGTTTTAAAATCTACTTTAGTGAATATATATATATATATGCACACATATACACACACACACATGATTCCGTTTCCTAAGTAGGCGCAGTATCTTCTTCGAAACAAGAGAGGCTTCGTACGTTTACGGACTATTGTACCAACCCACGTGGAGTCCCGCATGGTCCCATATCACAAGGTCAAACTTCACGCCAGCGGAAGCATACACTGCGCATTATTAAAAGGCAATCATGGCTAGATGTAAATATGTCCTTCCAATTGACAACACAGTCAGATCAACAGCGCTTAGCAAAACACCCGATTGACCTACCAAAATTAAGAAGTGACATCTTAAAACATTTACTACGATATGCACTTAGGCATCAATCAAAGACAACGTGAACTGCGGAGTGTCAGAACTACGCCTACTACAGCATATGATGTGAACACGGTCAGCAGAAAGGATGGAAAATCCCGTTCCACACATATGCTTAACATGCAAAGAAAATAAATGAACAATGGCAAAATGCTCACCCTGAAAACTACGCCAATATACTTACTGCGCTACTATGATGAATGAAATATCAGCGAATGAGTTCAGACAGTGCAAGGTGCCGACGCTGCTGAAGCTTCCAGCCTCCAATGCAAGCAGCCGCTCAAGATACTCTGACTGAAAAGCACATGGGAAGTTTCATCCGGGTATACAGCCCTGCGGCCCCGAAACGAGCATAGCGACAAAACCTGTCACTACCAAATAACCCTCCTTAATCAAGGACAACTTGTTAAATTAATTAACATATACACACCACGCGGCATATGCGTTCATGCACATTTTCACTTGATCCTTTAAAACTGCAACCATACGCAGATCCGAAATGCGTTGATATTCGATTATGCTAGTTCAGGGGTGAAGTGTTCCAGAAATTTCGCGGCCGTCATTGGAGAAAAAAGTTTCAAGGGGTCAAAGGTCAAGAGTTTGCGACCATGGTGCAATTGCAGTAAAATAAATTGAAATACATTCGTTTGAGATGGGGATTGGCATATTCGATACTGTACCTGGTCTTCAGTAGTTTGAAAAATTATACTCTAAAACACAATTGCTCTCAGAATATACCATACGTCAATAAAGGAATCTTCCAGAACACTCCAGAGCTATTGCACAGTTCATTTGGGTTGAAGGTCAGACATGCGCATTGCACGCAGCCGGGTTTTCACGTGGGGGAGCGCGCAAGTCATTGTATTTCAACTCGTGCCACTACTCAGACGAGCAAAGCGATCGGGTGTATTGCAGCCTTTTTGAAAAGCATCTTTGAAAGATGGTAAGGCATTGCTTTTGGAAAGCGCGTAGGGCGTTTATATTTTACACTCCATTTTTTAGTAATTGTGTTGTTTTGTAATCGTGTGTGACGCGAGATTTTTTGGTACGAATCTCTGTCATAGGGCGACACTGGCAAAGAGTGCCAAGGTCGGATTCTGCTTTGTATTCGAGCCGAGGTACATACTGGTCTAGGTAGGCAAATGTCATTGAAGTCTGAAATGAAGGGTGCCTCCTCAAGCAAGAACACCTCTGAATGATCTAGCGGCCCTTCTGGGCACTGGTTTTTATGGGATTACACATTTCTCGAATAAATTACGTTAAAGGTAGTCCGAGCACGTGAGCTCAGTAAAATTACACCGGATAACAAACTGTGCATCTCAATGACTGCCAATGTAACTTTTTCAGATCACCTTTGCTGAAATATGCATTTCAAGAGCGTAATCCTTTTTATTCCGTCACCGATGATGGTTTAGACGGCGCTCTAAGAAGATCTGTCATATGTTATTTAAACTATAGATATTTACCGTCTGTTTTAAAGACTTATTTAAAGAAAAAAAACAAACTAACTAAAATGTCTCTTATGGCGTGGAACTGATAGGTGTGTGATTTAAACTTTGTAACTTGCGCGTTTAGATACAGAGTTAGCACCACGTGTGTAATTGTATAATTGAACGACAGAGAAACTATTGTGTTTGCTTACTGTACTGTTTGATTTCTTTTCATGTCTATCATATTTTATAACAGAACCACAAAGCTTACTCTTTATTCAAGTTTGTCATGATTCAGATCACAATACAAAAGAGATGGTAGTTATTTTAGATTTTCGCATGGATATTTGAACAATCAATTCCATTTTGTATTGAGATTATGCTGCAAAATGCATAATTGAAATATATTTCCCTAGTGGCAGCTACATTGCTGTTATGGTGGAAGAAATTAGGCTGATGTGAGCTTAGTATCTTTCATTTAGTGTGTCCTCTAAGAGACATCTGTTATCCAAAAAAAAAAAAAACACTTTGTCCTTGAGAAACTAATGCAAATAATTAACTCTCAAGTCCATCCGTCATTCTTTCAGTTTGTGTGTCAGCCTAATAAGTTCAGCCTCTTTTGACTTTGAAATGCCCTTGAGACTGGGTCTGATCCTCTGATTGGGGTATGGAAATTCAACCTCGCCACACTAGGATGATGTGTGGAAGTTTCTGTGCTCAATTGCAAGTTGTTTAATTCAGTTAATTAACTGAAAGCTAATGGTTGACTAAGCTCTTTGCAGCTTATGTGTAAGCGGATGTAATTTTAATTGTAAGCTGGATTTTCATACCTATTGGCGTGTCTCTGACTTTTAAGAGTCTATGTTCTTAGATATATGTCCAAGTATGTGTGTGTGTGTGTGTTGTATGTGTGTGTGTATATATATATATATATATATATATATATATATATATATATATATATATATATATATATATATATATATATATATATATATATATATATATATATATATATATATATATATAACTGATCAGAAAACCAATTTCTTCATTCTAACAGTCTTATTATGGTTGACATTTGAACATAAGCAGAAAGAATCTACATATGCATTTTATGCAGTAATTTTGGTGGAATAATATGCAACAGATGTGATCCTTGCTATTTTCCAACTCATTATCCATCTTTAACCATATTGGGGGGGGGGGGATGAGTGAGTCCTGCATGGGTTTGAGAATATTCTTGTACAAAAAAACCTGACCAATTTTTCAAACAATTTGGGTTTAACACATGACGGTCATATTATATTTATTAATACAGGCAGGACAGGCATTTAGGAGGTTCCTTCCCCTGTTTGATCGAGTTTTAGTGGAACGCTTTGCTGCAGAGACAGTCACCAAAGGGGGTATCATGCTTCCCGAGAAGACCCAGGGTAAAGTTCTGCAGGCTACTGTGGTTGCAATTGGCCCTGGAACCAAAACAAAGGCAAGTTTTAAGTTTTTTGTTTTAATATCTATTCTTTGTAACCTTTGTTAACTTGTATATAAGAGTTTGTTTTTACTTTGCACCTGTGTGTTAATACTGTTTTATTCTTTTAGACTGGACAGCTGGAGCCTGTTAGTGTGAATGTGGGAGATAAAGTATTACTACCAGAGTATGGAGGCACAAAAGTCACAATAGAAGAGAAGGTAGGTAGTGTAACTGCAGAGAGCCAGTTTAAATGTGTAGGGTATCTCTGCTTTCCTATTGATGAAGGTCCTAGTGGCATCTCCTTTATGTTCTGTGTAGCCTGCTTAGTTCTGTTTTTGTGCCAACCCCTAACTTCTGGATTTTCCCCGTACTATGTAGTTATTAGTTACAACCAGGTTGACAGTGTTATAATGTAAGGTAAGATTTTCAGTGTAATTAGGAAGCTAGGTTCCTATTATTTAAAACTCAATGGTAGCAGAAATGAAAAAAAAAAACAAAAAACTGAGAAGCACATCCGTGTGAATATGATCCATAACAATCTATGGGTGCATGTAGGCAGTAATGTTTTGGAGCCTAGACTTAAAAGTAAATTGTATGTTCATTGAGACAATAGGGCTGTGTTCTCTCTCTCAATTTTGCATTTACATAACTTCTAAATTGATGAATTTGTTCCAGCAGATTTAACATACTGTTCTTTAATGTATACTCATCCATTTATTTTTTTAATGGCTGTTTTTCAACTTTTATTGGTTTCTGAAGCCAAGTTTCAGCTCTACATGGAATGACAGTCCTTTACCTCACAAATGCAGCCATGCCTATTTTCTATGCTGGTACCCAGTTGACATTGGTTTAGACTGTTGGAAGAACCCACATTTAGTTTTTGTCTGGCGTCTCAATACCAGCTTTCAGACCACCATACCGGTACCAAAACAATACTGAAGCAAGATCTGCTTAGTTTCTCAAGCCTGCAAATATACAGTATGTGTTTCCCTGTTATACTGCGCCCTACAAATCATTATGGGGAGCCAGCAGCTGGAGTCTCCATTGGAGAGAGGGGGAGACGGACACTAAATTGCATCATACTGTAAGTCGCACAAAGTGGAAGGACCCATTGGAGGTATAAACATGACCTGCTCACCACACATGGCACACGCTAATGACCCCAGGTCAGTGAGGCCCACCAGTACTACTCATTTTAGTAAGAAAGCCATAGTGCAACATTTATTTTTGAAAGCAGTAGACTGATTTGTTAGTTTAGGTATTCAACCTGTGGCCTCCTTCACCTGCCTGTGACATTATAATCCATGAGAAAGCACACACAATCCCTTTTAAATTTAAAGATGACCCTTAACAAAATATGCAGACTCTTCCCAGTTTTCACATTTTCAAATCTGTCAACATTTTATATTTCATTTGCTTGTTTTTTTTTTTTTTTCTCTACCCAAGTAAAAAATGTAAAATCCATCTAATAGAAACCCAGTGATTTCAGATCCACCTTTGGAAAAACATGCCAAAAATGGGCAAAATTGTGATGGTCTTGATCGGTCCATCCAGATTGGGTCAGCACGACCTATGGGCTCGCAGCCTGTAAGTCCAATGTTATGAGAACGAGTGTGTCGCCATGGTGAGTCAGTGAATTGTCTAAGCAGGTTCATTGTCACATCATTTAATGGATAGCTTTCCCTAAGATATCTGCTTTAATAAAGTTAAACACCACACGGGCGTACTTCCAACTTTGCCCTAAAAGTCAGTGATGAAGTTGTATGTTGTGAGATATGTACAAAATATTAGTGGAAGAGATTTTTAAATATTCACTGAAATGCTTTTACTGTTTTGATCATAATTTATTTAGACATTATAACAAGCTTTAGTGTGCTTGCTTATTCTGATAATAGATAATTCAAACTGTGCCCTATCAGCACATTTTGGAGAGGCAGGCTTCAGTGTTTTTCAACATTTATGCAATATTGCAAGGTTTGAATAATGGCTATATCTAAAAAGAACCGATTGTCCTAATACAGAATAAGTAAATTATGCAGTCCTTGAAATCCTGCAATTGAAAAGGAAGGGTCGTCTAATGCACTGAATCCCATTAGAGTGGAGATCTGTTTACTCGTAACGTACTGAAGGTTCAGACATACAAATATAGTGTAAATGGAACTACAGTTTAAGATGTGCCTTCGATGTGAAACTATGTTTTTAACCTTCTGTTAATCTTTTAAGAATTTCTGTTGTTAACTCTCTTCATAAAAACAGTTTGATACCAACTGGTTGCACCACAAGAATGGTTAGTCACTCTTTGGCTTTCACTTTCCAGCATAGCTAAGTCTGTTCACCATGGCTATGTGGGTAGATTATGTATGTTTAAACTATAACTGTGTGTTACGTATTTAAATTTGGTGTCAGTAATACTTGTGTTCTCAAGCACTAAAGCATTTCTGTTGTGTCTTTGCATGTTTTGGGTAAGCTAAGTTGTCACATTAGAGACAGGGAGGCAGTGTACATTCTTTGCATAATTGTCCTCTTAATAAATTTATATTAATGCAGTTCTGATTGTTGGTTGATCAACTGGGAGCAAATTTTAGTGTTGTGTATATTTTGATTTCTAGTGAAAAAGTTACAGTATAAACAGTGATCAAAAGGATACATGATTTAGCTGCCAGCTTCACTGGCCACATTACCGCTTTATTACAAAGGTGATTTGAAGACAGCATGGTTATAAGATATCTAGAGCTGCCACTTGGTGTCAGCCGTCCAACTTGAAGCAAGACCAAATAATTATGCTTTTGAGGCATAAACCTGCTTAATAAGGCTTGTAACGTATAAGTAATACCAACTGAAATCAATTTGCAATAGAAAACACATCTGGTGAAGAGAGAAATAAAAACCGTATTCTATACTTCTGCAACTGTAGAGCACTAAACTGTTAAATTAAACTTTTCAACAGTTAATTTTTGCACTCCTGGTACAGTATTGTGCATTTTTTAATTCCCATTGCTTGTTATTGCAATCATCTCATTTAAACATTAATGTAATATTTAAAAATTGTGATGAGCTGGGTTGAAAAAATAGTCTTTTCCCCCATAACGTTTGGGATAAAGACACGTTTATCCTTGATTTACCCCTCTGGTCCTTGGTTTGGGAGAGCATGGGGGTCATGAGGTCGCTGGAAAGTGGTGTGTGGCGCTCCTTATATCTTTGCAAAAGGGCAAAGGTCCAAGTCTGTAGAGTCCTGATGCTTCCTGTCTTGCTGTATGATTGTGAGACGTGGACGCTATCCAGTGACCTGAGATAAAGACTGGACCCCTTTGGTACCGTGTCTCTCCAGAAAATCTTTGAGTACTGTTGGTTTGACTTTGTGTCAAGTGAACGGTTGCTTATGGAGTCCCAAATGAGGCGCATTACCAGCATTGTGAGGGAGCATCAGTTTGGCACTACGGCCAGGTGGCACATTTCCCCGAGGGTGATCCGGCTCATAAGATCCTCATTGTTGGGAACCCAAGAGGCCGGACCAGGCCAAGGGGTCGCCCACGTAATACCTGGCTGCGGCAGATAGAGGGTCATTTCTGGAGGGTATGACTGGACTGCATGTCTGCCTGGGGGGTTGCCAACCAGGATCCCGAGTTGTTTTGTTGTGTAGTGGGTGCGGCAACACACTGTACCAGTGTATGCTCCCCAGCTTGAGTTGTCCAGAGTTTAAAATTACAAATCAAACAATTTAGACCTGATTGAAGTGCACATTGTAGACTTTAAGGGTATTTGTGTACCTTTTGGTCACACCATGTAGAAATGACACTTTTTCTAGATGGTCCTCTTATTTCAGGGCAGTAGCAATGTGTAGGCACATTAAAGCAGTTGTGTTTAATACTTTGTTGAATATCACTTGCATGCAATGACTGCTTCAAGTCTGTGATTCATATACATTACCTATAACAACTATTTTTGAAAAGCTAAGTAAATGTAAGAGGGTTGTTAATTGCACTGTTGCTTTGCCCTGCATTATACTTCCAGAATGCTTCCTGTTCAGGTATACTGAGCTAGTGTTGTTGTGGAACATCACACGATGAACAAGCAACCGCTTTCTCAGAATTGTTCTGGTGAAATACTCCCACATACAGGAACATTTTGCCTGATATCTGGAGGAACCTTGTTCTGCTGAATGTGGTGAGGCTGACACTGTGATTAGCCTACTGAAAAAACAATACAGAGAGTCGGAGCGTGACGGTGTGTAGTGTAGGGGAGGGTCAGGGAGAACTAGTCAATTCAGAAAGTACTATTTGACTAAAAGTTTTACTGTACTACATTGATTAATCATGGTAGATATTTTCTGCCCATAATTACTGCTTTTTATTTTTATATTTGTTTTTGCTTTAAGTTTTGTTTTTTTTCTTTTTTTTCTTTTTGCAGGAATATTTCCTTTTCCGAGATGGTGATATTCTTGGGAAGTATGTAGACTGAAGGCTCTTATCCTTAATCTAACTTTATTCCAAGGAACAATGATCCAACAAGACCCCGGCTATGTGTTTTTTTTGTTTTCTTTTTGTTTGTTTTTTTTTAGCCCCCATTTGTAAATAATAAAATTGTTTTGGTACATTAATGTAGATTGTTTTGAAACTGCTTACTACAGCAGCATGATATTCAGTCTTGAGATGGGATGATACAGCAACTAGGCCAATAAAATCTGTAATCTAACAAATCATCTGAAATAAATATTTGGCTTATGTATTTAAGTTCCCAGCTAGATTATGGAGAAGGTGAATGAGATGATGTGTATGTGTTAGAATTGGTGAAATGTTGAAATTGTTTGCAGCCTTTAAAAGAGTAGTTTTCCCAGGGTGTGTGTGTGTATGTGTGTTTTGTCTTTGTCTTTTGAGTTCTCAATTTTTCAGTTATGTTGCATGCACTTGGTTATTTTTACAAACGCATGCAACAGGCTCTTCCCATCTATGCACTGGAAATCTGTCAGTACTTACAATTTATAAAGGTTTCACATCTTAAAACAGTCTGTTTTTGACCTACATAATCAAATGGTTGTAAAAGAGTGCACTTGCCTTTAAAATTGCTATAGGAGATCTCACCATTTGAAACCATTGAGCAGAAATCGGAGAAATTCACTATTTTAACAGAATCATTTTGTGCAATATTATAGTTTAATTTTATTTTTCTCACAAATATCAGGAAACAGACCATAGCTTCCAGTCACCCAATTCCCCAGTTTAAATATTCCTTGACTAACCTACTGCTCAACTTCCCAATACATTGGTATACTGTACCTCTGGTTTAGATATAACCCATCATGATGGAACAGGTCACCTCTGTTCGAGAATAAGCCCTAATGCCAAATAAACCTATACCCTGCTATCCTACTTGTTAAACCTTCTAATCTCCTCATTCTTTCGTAGACTAGTATG
Source organism: Polypterus senegalus (assembly GCF_016835505.1). Classification (NCBI taxonomy): domain Eukaryota; kingdom Metazoa; phylum Chordata; class Cladistia; order Polypteriformes; family Polypteridae; genus Polypterus; species Polypterus senegalus. Next base: position 38,818,503 of record NC_053159.1, read on the forward strand.
TGGCAGAAGCAGAGCTTCAGAGAAGACTATTGTCAATCCTGATCCTTAACTAAGCACCTTACTCTTTAAATTAGGATATCGGAACTGACTGCCTTCTCTTACCTGTGACATTTATTCCAATGTGGACAATGACAACTACGCCCCCCCTAGAGCCAGGAGCTTATCAATCCATGGAGGTTTCCCACCTATGTTGTAGGATGGCAACATACTGTATGAGACTTGGTTCGCTGGAGTAAACTTGACTGTCGGTCTTCCTAGTATTGGGTTCCCCATTATCAACAAATTACCTCTTTCTGCAGGTTATTTTCAGGTAACTCTTTAGGGCTCCTCATTCCTGCCTATAAACCCCCCAAGTGATCGGAGTCATCAAACAGTTCTGCAAGGTTCTAAAAAATGGTCCACTGATGCCACTTGTGTGTTTTCTCCCCTAACTCCAGTGACCTGCATGTTAACTGGGGACTAAATTGGCTCTATGTGGTCAAGTTTATTGTCTTGTGTACTCCATCCAATTAAATTCTTACTTGCAGGTCTTCTAAAAACTGATGAGAATAATACAATACTAAGAACTAAACACACACATATTTACATATGCAATATACTGTATACAGTGTTTGCAAGTATTTGTGTTTATATATACATTGTGGTCAAGTGCAGAACAAATCCTGTCCCAACAACCCAGTCGTCCCCATTTACTCAAAACGTATGTGCTCCATGAAACGAAAGTAAAAGGCAAAAAATAAGAGTGTAGGTTAGGGTTTACAGAGTCTGTCCCTTTCTTTGTAAGGTACAAAAACGGGAGTTCCATGGTATGGGTTGCTCTGCTTACAGAGTAGCACCTCCTATTGACTTATTGGCGGGAGACCAGAAGGGGAGGAGTCGGGTGCCCTCATTGGTTGTCTTTTCAGCACTGTGGAGGGAATGGAAGAGGACATGTTTGGTGTCAGCACCCCCTCTCCTAGATGAACTCTGAACTGTACTAAGGTTCGGTGGGTTTGAGAGTTTTGTTATGTGAATCCATGGTGTTTTGGTAGTCAGCACAGTGGTTTTGCAAATTATAGTGTGGTCTATTTTTAATTTACGCAGGTCAAATTACATCGCAGCTAATACCGAACTAACAACATTTTCATAATAACTAATACTTTGTGGTCTCGGACAAACAGTCATACAACTACATTTTACATTGTTTTATCGAAGTATAAATATCAGTATAACAAACGTGGTTTTGACCAAAATGGCCACTGAATATAATAATGCGATGCAAAATAATGCCGCACCAACACTTTCCGTGCCGAGTCTCAGGAATTCTGCAACAGGATATGTCAAAGAAAGACTGTCGCGATATTTCCGGTCTTGGGCCGGCTCAGCGAGAGTGTGGGCGCGATGTCGCACACAGAGCCAAATTCTGAGCCAGTGCGCCACCTAGCGTCCGCGTGGGTAATTGTGTTGAATGTGGATACTGTACTGTTTGAGGTTCCTAGAGGGTCTCCAAGTTTTCTTTGAGATGAACTTGGAAAATAACTGACTGACTGAACAAAAAAGTGAGAAACGGCTTCAGTTTACATTGAAGGAAAAATCAACGGTCCTCGAAAAGTTAATTCCGCAATGGAGAAAAGTGATGTAGTGAAAGCTTTCGGCATCGCGCATTCATCCTTATCTAAAGTCTCATTTCCATTCTGTATTCATATCTATATTTCTTTTAATAGGTTACATCTAATTTATAGTTTTTATTCTGTATCTTAATACCTGAATTTCTATTAAACCGTTACATGTAACATCTCGTTTTTATTCTGTATTTTCTTACCTGTATTTCCGTAAAAAAATAAAGTTAACATCTAACGTCTCATTTTCAAATAAAATATTTTTTGCAGTTTAAGCAGCATTTTTTACACAGGTGTTCTCCAACTTGGGTCACAGAGTTTTACGAGAGACAGGATGGTGCGTCCAGGTTTTCAAGGAAAATGTAGGTACTTCATTACTGTATACAGAAGGCAGGTGCAGCGTCAAGACTTTATTTGAAATACGAACAACTGTTTCTTCAGCACTCAAGCACGAGATAGGAGCCTCGACATGGCCAAGTGTCCTGGTTTAGCCCCCATCTTCCGATTTGAAGAACACCAGCGGCGATCAGCGGTCTTGAGAACATCGATCGGGAGAGTGCGTGGAAAAGCACGTCAAAGCCCGGTGTTAAATGTTCTAAACATTGTGCGACAAGCACGTTACTCGGTAAGCTTGACCCTGCAGAGGGCAACTAATTACTTTGCACTTGGTTTTCTGTTTACCAGACACTCCAGAGCTGTCCTTGCGCCGCTGCTTTTGAAGATGGCAAAATGCTGATGACATTGGATGCGGCAGTATACGTATTTTCTCTATATTCGTTATAACGAAATATTTTTATGATCCCATAAGTTTCGTTATAACGGGATTCCACCTGTATTATTTTTCTAAATGTTTGCATCCTTGAATTTGGAATACTTCTGTAAATACCTGCAGCATTCTGGTTTTGTAAATTAAGTTAATTCGGCATTCCATTTACTGAATCCACTTTAATTCACCTTTTAAGTTTATACAGAGGCAAATCAAGACGAGAACCCAGCTGGGGGCATCTAATCCATACAGAGCCATACCTACTCATGTGGGGTCTATTTCGAGTCACCAATTAACCCAGTGTAAAGAGAATATGCTGACTCCGCAGGTATTAGATCAGGACTCAAATCCAGTCTCCTGGTGAAATTAGACAAAGCACTAATGACGGCACCATCCCTTGAGAGTGGTTACTGGCTATATGTCGATGTCATTATGGCTTTGTTTGTTTAAAGATCATGGGCACTGAACAGTAATCTTAATACTGCTTATCACAAATTGGGTACGTCGGTGATGTATCTATGTATTGTGCAGAAGGTGGTTCAGCACATTGAGATGGACAAGAGGCTGTAAGGAACTGAATTCATCACAAAAGAAGACTGAAAGCATTCAACTTTCTAAAAGAAGGAACACATTCCCAGAATATCATGTTCTAATTAGCATCTGACAATTCTTTGAAGGTTTCAGAAGATGGTGTGGTGAAGAGTGTCCGAAACAATGAGACTCACATCTTTCCTACTCCCCTTACAAAACATTTGGGGTAGTAATCTGCACATTGCTCAATGTGGTTCATGTGCGTTCTGACTTTCTAAACTCAGATCTTCAAGTCCTTGGAGAACTGGCCTCGTAGCCCCTGCCAATGAAAACTGAAAGTGGCCTACAGGATTCCTTATCAGCAACTAAAAAGCAATTGAAAGAAGATGGTCTACTCCTAGCTGTAATGCGATTTAATTGGTTTTACAGATTTTTTTGGAGTTGTAAAATTTAGAAATAATCTGATGGGTGCAGCAACGCGTTATCAGCACATGCTCCCAACCCCTCTCTCATGCTCTCTCCGTCTAGACCGGTGATTCCCACTGGGGGGAAATTCGACAATTTAGGTACGTTAAACAGTTTATATAATGAAAAAACAGAAATTCACTGTTAAAAATGGTAGAAAAAAATAAACAAATTATTTTTATTTTTTACAGAGACATTTATGTATTTATATAAACATAGAAGGGATGGTGAAGAACCTTTTAATATATGATTTTACAACCGGCTTGGGTTTTTCTACCTTGAAATCATTTTTACCATTAAAATAAAATGAACTGTAACAATGATTATAAAATTTTGCAATATCTTCTTATATAATTCGCTACCTCTAGCTGTTTGTTTGTCTGTCCAGGATTTTAAATCACCTGTAGCTCGCAAACCATTTCACTTATTGACTTGAAATTTGGTACACATATACTACGTGACGCCTACTATCCACTTTCTGGGTGATGATTTTTATTACTCCTTATTTTTATTTTATTTTATTGTAGAATCAACTCTCGGCAGTGCACAGCAGGACGGTAGTGTGGTGCATGTGTACGGGCGCCGTTCTCATTCCCTACCACCTTCGCCGTCACTTCCCCTACCTCTTCATATCTTAAATCATTCTTGATTCAGATTGAAGACTTAAGTGCCAGCTTAAATGAAAAATTAAAGAAAATTTAGTAAATAATTGCAGCACAAAAGCTAACTTAATCAGTTTTAACACGAAAAGATTCTGACGAAGGAGGAGAAGCAGCGGACCACTAGGGTGGAGAAAAGAAGAGCTGCTCAGGAATCAGCAAGCGCATCAACCTCTGAGCAAACGAATACTAAACAGAGACAGAGAAAGAGTCTGAAAACTAGAAATGCTCAAGTCAAGTGTATTCACTACACGTTACCGTGCAGTACGCCGTCACTGGTAACAAAAATATAAAATGATCAAAATATTACAGAAAAAGCTGTCAAAGTTATTTTATATTTATGAATATCACGTCTCTTATTATAAGTTTTCAAAACTGTATTTGCTGTATTTTCATATTACTTCATATTATATTATTTTGTTAACAATGTCTTAGTGATTTCTTTGTCAGTACTTTCCCTCTTTTGTTTCCATGTTCTTTGGAAGCTTGTTTAGACCAAATTAATGACATTATGGGCTTCCTCCATGTGAGTAGGAGTTCACTTTTTGAATAGGTAATAATAAGAATAAGGTATATGTTACAGTGGGGGACATCATGATTTTAGAGATGCCTAGATGGGGCATGGACAAAAAAAAGGTTGGGAACTACTGATCTAGACAATTAAAGTATACAAGTAAGCAATGGAAGGGGCTGTCGGAGTCAACTAGAGGAGTAAAATGGCAAATATACTATAATCTACAAGGTAGCTGGTCCAGTGCCCACCTCTGATTCTTGAGTGGTCTTGATTAAGTCACTTAGTTTAACTGAGTTCCAGTTACATACAGACAGACAAATATATACTGTACATGTAAAAGTGGGCCAAGTGTTTACAGAAATTGTAAAATACGTTGGGATGGTGCACACTATAGAGGTTTAAACATCCGCCTATTTGCTTTGCTTACTTTGGAGAAAATTGCAATGGCGAGACTCTAATTATAAAACTCTAAGCAGTGGCCTCCCACCCCATGCCAGTAATAACAGAACCAAACTGCCTACGGATGAAAACAAAAAAAAGTCTTACAGCGTGTCTACAAAAAAAGAAACAACAACGCATACAGTATACACACACATACTGCACCATACGAGTCACTACCAAATTATTTTTTGTATCGATTGTGACCTTTTATATACATTATGCATTTCCAGCTTCATCAATGTAAACAGATTTAAAATGTGAATACGGGGCTCCTGGTGAACATGAAACCTTTTAAAACTATTAAACAAGATGATGTCATCATTTTGTAATTTGAGGATCAGAAAAGACAGAATGTAAGCCATTTAAGGACTCTCATGCTGCTTTCACCGCTGCTACATTTTTATGATTATAGCTAATGACAATATGACCACAATGACACTTACGAATAAGAATAACACTGTAAACAGAGCATGCATGAAATTTAAAAATGATCATCTGTAACCTGAACTTTTTATTTATTTTTTTTTTTGGAAATTTTATAAATTCTTTAATCATTCCATACAAATCAATCAATTTTTACAAAAAGTAGGATTGAGAACAAGTCGACCTCCACCCCTGAGAGAGACAGCAAGGCCAACGGAGTAAAACTTAAGGCTTGTAAACAGACCTAAATTAATAAGTTTGATAAGCCAATAGAGATGAATGGAGAAGAAAAAGAAATACGGAAATAATTACTTCCTCTGTGCTTTAAGAGCTTATTCTAAATGTTACTGATTAGATCCTGCCAGGTTTTGAAAAAAACTCTGTACGGATCCTCTAACTGAGTATTTGATTTTTTTCAATTTCAAATAATATAACACTTTGGTTTCCCACTGACTTGAAAGAGGAGAGTTTGGGTTCTTCCAGTTTATCAGAATAAGTCTGCGTGCCAACAGTGTAGTGAATGCAATCACAGTTTGTTTGTCTTTCTGCACTTTAAGCCCCTCTGGAAGAACCCCAAACACAGCTGTTAATGGGTTAGGAGGGATTGTGAGTCCAAGGCTGTCTGAAAGGTAATTAAAAATTTTTGTCCAGAATAATGTTAATTTGGTGCAGGCCCAGAACATGTGACCCAGTGAGGCTGGGACTTGGTTGCAACGTTCGCAGGTTGGATCATGCCCTGGAAACATTTTGGAGAGTTTTAGTCGAGACAGATGTGCTCGATATATAATTTTGAGTTGTATAATTGTATGCTTTATGATATGGAGCTTGAGTGAATTCTCTGCATTGCTACTTTCCACTCCTTTTCTGATATATTAATTGAGAGATCTTTTTCCAAGTGTCCTCTTGGATCTTTGAAAGAAAGCGACTGTAAAATAACTTTATATATTGCAGAGATGGCGTAACCTGAACATTTTAAGCAGGCATGTTTTTTCCATAAATGACTAGAAAATTAAGACAAAAATGTGACAATGCATTTTTTTAATCAACATATGTCCATTTGTGGATCAAGGAGAAGCTGTCTGTGTCTTTGAAGTATCAGGTGCCCACCCTGGGTGGAATGGCAGTTTATTCCAAGGCTCAGGCAAACACAGACACTCATGCTGCTCATGCCAGGCCAACTCAAAGATGGCACCCAACCCAACAGACATGCGTTTATGATACGGGAGTTCTGGGTGAAAGCCCACATGATCACAGAAAAAACATGAGATGTGGTGACAACACCAGAAATGAAAAGAATGGTATCTTTAACTTTGAAGCAGCAGTGCAGACCTCCATATAGACAGCAGATCTCAAGTGAAAAAACGTTTCAGCTTACTTCTCAAGTGTTTGCATTTTGTTGACAACAATTTACCTGCCACTTTGCACAGCAGTGAGAAACCCTTTTTCAAAAATGAAACCATTCTTTTACACAGTGATAAGAGAGATTCCCTGGAGCCAACATACCTGAACACAATGTTGTTGCTGACAGGTCACTTTTTGTATGCTTTGCCCAATACCAGTTACACCTGAGAACAGGACACTCACCTGAAGCTAAGCATGTCTGAGCCTGGTCAGTACCTGGATAGGAGACCAACCAAGAAAGCTTAGGTTGCTGTTGAAAGAGGGATTGGTAAGGCTAGCACGAGGTGCCTACCCTGTGGTCTGTGTGTGGACCCAATACCCCAGAGCAGGGATCCTCAATCACAGTCCTGGAGGGCCGCAGTGGCTGCAGGTTTTTGTTCTGACCCGGTTGCTTAATTAGAAAGCAATTCTTGCCAATAATTTAATGTCATGGCTTGTTAGTGCTTTAACTCTGCTATGCCAGGTAAGTCTCATATTCTAGATTTTCTTCCCCTTTCTAAGGATATCATCCAAATGGTTTGAAGGCTAAAATGGATGAGTAATTCTCAGTCCTTCACTTTTTTCTCTTCACTTTCCTTCCAAGTATTTAATTAAACCCAATAGTGCATTATAAAGACACACAGGTGTGAATGGTAATAAGCTAAATGGAGAAATGCTGGCGTCTTTTGTCATTTGCATGTTATTGCTAATTAGGATCAATTAAAAACTAAGGATAGATAGATAGATAGATAGATAGATAGATAGATAGATAGATAGATAGATAGATAGATAGATAGATAGATAGATAGATACTTTATTAATCCCAAGGGGAAATTCACATAATCCAGCAGCAGTATACTGATACAAAGAAACAATATTAAATTAAATAGTAATAAAAATGAAACAAAATTAAAATAAAATTAATGTTAGCATTTACTCCCCCGAGTGGAATTGAAGAGTCGCATAGTGTGGAGGAGGAACGATCTCCTCAGTCTGTCACTGAAGCTACTCCTCTACCTGGAGATGATCCTGTTCAGTGGATGCAGTGGATTCTTCATGATTGACAGGAGTTTGCTTAATGCCCGTCGCTCTGCCACAGATGTTAAACTGTCCAACTTTACTCCTACAATAGAGCATACAGAATACAGCTGTTTAAGACTAAAATAAGCAATAAGAGTTTAAAATCTTAACAAGCAAGGCAACTAAAGTGAAGCAGAAGTGTTACTTGAGAAGTAAGTGCTTCTTATTAAGTAACTGGGTTGGATCAAAAACCTGCAGCCACTGTGGCCCTCCAGGACCATGATTGAGGACCCCTGCCCCAGAGCAGTGGCGGTGACACTGTGCTTATAAATGGTGTCACCCTTTGAATGAATTGTCCTGAATCTCTGTGGTCATTAAAGATCCTTGGGCATCTTTGAAAAGAGATGGGTATTCCCCAATGTCATGGCTAAATTGTCCATCATGCCCTCATACATTCTGCCCCAAACCCCGTCTCTAATTGGCTGTCTCTCTCTCTCCTCTTTACCACTAAAAAGCTAATCAGTACACCGGTGCGAGAACGGCTACTGTCACATCGTCTAGGCGGACACTGCACATTGATGTTGGTTGAAGTGACTCCCTCTTGTCTGTGAAAAGTGCTATATAATCATAATTATTATTATATTCATTACTGGTGACAATACATAACTTGTGCAATTAGTCAGTCAGTGGTATCTCTACTGAGCAATAAGGAAAATGGGTATCTTGACAAAAGTGCTCTGACTCTGCAAACTGCTCGAAAACTCAACCTGCTGGTTTTTTTTTTCATTTAACGTTTTCATTTCTTCTTAGTTTTATTTTCACAGATGAAAAATACCAGATATTTTGAAAATAATTCAGTGCCAGAATAAACTTTTTAAATGTTTCTGCTTCTCAATATCTGCTTTTCAGTATCTTTCAAAATTGACAGTTGAAAGATCATACTCTCTGTGTTCCTAAAATTAAGACCTGTCATACAGCTTGTGCTGAATGACCTATAAAGCGGTCGTCTGCCCAGTGGCCATGTATGGGGCTGAATGCTGGCCGGCCGGCCTCCACCAAGCACAAGCAAGCCCTACACATCATGGAGACGTAACGCTGCAATGGGTACTCAGCCTCACCAGATTCGACCACGTTATGAACGAAGACATCTGGAAGCTCAGGCGTGTGTGGCAGATTGATGAGAAGCGGTGTAGTGCATGGCTCCGATGGTTTGGACACATCAACCGAAGTGAC
>NC_053159.1:38832532-38886944 GCF_016835505.1 Polypterus senegalus
GAAACTCCTACAGTATGTGCTCTTTTCACTACGCTATGATTCGGCGTTCAATAACTCGATTGTAACGGGGCAGGGCGGAGATCGGAATTGGGTTGCTATAATTTCACGGTCGCTGCAAGCACACAAGGGAGCAAGATACGTATCCGTACCTCGAAGAAATAGGACCAAGAATATGTAATAAAACAATGATGTCTCATAGACGCGTGCGGCACATTTTCTTAAATTAAAACCTTTGCAAGGTTAATGTGTACGTACTTGGTACATTTTATGGATTGTTTTATCACATATGGACTCTGGGTTCCATAGACCCAACTGTAAGCTTCAAAAACAGAAATAAAAACTATTTCTAAAATTTATATAAAAAAGCTTCATTTTAGAACACAATGTTATGCTGCATATTCATATATCCCTCAACTGCAAAAGAAATTGCTTCGATTAGAAATATTCCGAACTCAAAATCCTGCTACGGCCACCTGCTAGTTGGCCCGCTCCAGTGCGTTTGCATTTTCTCCTCTCTGGCGCCACACGGCGGCCGGAAGCGGCGGTGCAGCGCTGCAGAGGCTTCATCCGGGATCCCGGCGCGATGGTCATGGCGGAGGGAACGGCTGTGTTAAGGAGGAATCGGCCAGGCACCAAGGCACAGGTAAGATGTTCGACTAAGTGAAACTTGGGTTTGTCTCAACGTCTGTATTTTTCGCTGGTCACACACAGTCGGTTGATGGGAACTGCAAAGCAGACTGGCCATTTTGAGACCTGCTAGTACGGGCTGTCGAGTGAGTGGGCCGCAGCAGAAACAGGCCCACACCGCTGCTTCTTTCCCAGGGAAGCCGACGGCCTCGTTGGGTTTTCCGCAGACCCTACATTACAGAACGCCCTTTCCGCTGCCGTGTACCCTTTAACTTAGCACTTCGTCCTTAACGAAACCAGGGCTTGTATATGGGCTGGTTCGGAACAAGTAGCCCGCTGCACTTGTTTTTTTAATGTGTTGCCAATGTGTTTTTTTAATGTTGTTGTTTAATCTCACCAGTACGTAAAATTACAAGGTATAGAGAGTCGTCATTGGGGCCAGCTGAGCAAGGAATCTGACGTGAGAAAGCAAAGTGTTCGTTACAGCCACAGTAAGCACAGCGGGGAGTTTTTGTAGGAGACTAAAACTGTGACAAAATCAGCAAAACATGACCGTCTGTGTTTTTCTGTATGATTTGCAGTGTTTCTGTCCTAAAGGGTACGGTTTCTCCTCCTGTGATGACTAAATCCTTTCCTGTAATTTTAACGTAGAAGTATGTCCGCACTCTCGTGCTAATGCTTCCGATGTGAATTCTCTACTTGTTTTGGAACAACTGCCCGCACAGCTATTAACTGTAAACGGACCATTTCCGATGGTGTTCACTGCCTTACTTGTAGGGATCAGGAAATGTCCTGTTAGCAAATATGTGGCGCAAGTAGCCTTGAGCTGGATATCTAAACAGTACGGGCAAATACACAATGTGACATGACCTGTTTATGAAGAGTCTTGTTACAAGAGTTCAACGTGTGCTCCATCATAGGTTGCATATTTGCAAACATATTATACTCACAGAGATGAACTCCATGATGGGCTAGTTGAGCCCAAAGTTCAGGGAGCCCTCATGAAAATTAAACCAGCTCAGTTTTCATAGGCCGAACCCAGGTGAACCGGTAAGGTTTTCAAGCCCCATGAAGGGTCAGTTTTTCTCAAAGACAGGAAGGAGCCTTTTTAAAGTTGGACAGCTGAAGTATTAATTATTCATAATTTCTTCTTTTTTCCTACTATATTTACAGGTGCTGGTCATAAAATTAGAATATCATGACAAAGTTGATTTATTTCAGTAATTCCATTCAAAAAGTGAAACTTGTATATTAGATTCATTCATTACACACAGACTGATGTATTTCAGATGTTTATTTCTTTTAATTTTGATGATTATAACTGACAACTAATGAAAGTCCCAAATTCAGTATCTTGGAAAATTAGAATATCAATTAAGACCAATGCAAAAAAAGGATTTTTAGAAATGTTGGCCAACTGAAAGATATGAACATGAAAAGTATGAACATGTACAGCACTCAGTATTTAATTGGGGCTCCGTTGGCCTGGATTACTGCAGCAATCCGGTGTGGCATGGAGTCGATCAGTCTGTGGCACTGCTCAGGTGTTATGAGCGCCCATGTTGCTCTGATAGTGGCCTTCAGCTCTTCTGAATTGTTGGATCTGGTGTATTGCAACCCCAGATTTTCTATGGGGTTAAGGTCAGGCGAGTTTGCTGGCCAATCAAGAACAGGGATACCATGGTCCTTAAACCAGGTACTGGTAGCTTTGGCACTGTGTGCAGGTGCCAGGTCCTGTTGGAAAATGAAATCTGCATCTCCATAAAGTTCGTCAGCAGCAGGAAGCATGAAGTGCTCCCTGGTAGACGACTGTGTTGACCTTGGACCTCAGAAAACACAATGGACCAACACCAGCAGATGACATGGCACCCCAAACCATCACTGACTGGAAACTTTACACTGGACCTCAAGCAACATGGATTCTGTGCCTCTCCTCTCTTCCTCCAGACTCTGGGACCTTGATTTCCAAAGGAAATGCAAAATTTACTTTCATCAGAGAACATAACTTTGGACCACTCAGCAGCAGTTTTGTCTTTAGCCCAGGCGAGACACTTCTGACGCTGTCTCTTGTTCAAGAGTGGCTTGACACAAGGAATGCGACAGCTGAAACCCATGTCTTGCATACGTCTGTCTGTGGTGGTTCTTGAAGCACTGACTCCAGCTGCAGTCCACTCTTTGTGAATCTCCCCCACAGTTTTGAATGGGTTTTGTTTCACAATCCTCTCCAGGGTGCGGTTATCCCTATTGCTTGTACACTTTTTTCTACCACATCTTGTCCTTCCCTTCACCTCTCTATTAATGTGCTTGGACACAGAGCTCTGTGAACAGCCAGCCTCTTTAGCAATGACCTTTTGTGTCTTGCCCTCCTTGTGCAAGGTGTCAATGGTCGTCTTTTGGACAACTGTCAAGTCAGCAGTCTTCCCCATGATTGTGTAGCCTACAGAACTATAGACTGAGAGCCCATTTAAAGGCTTTTGCAGGGGATTTGAGTTAATTAGCTGATTAGAGTGTGGCACCAAGTGTCTTCAATATTGAACCTTTTCACAATATTCTAATTTTCTGAGATACTGAATTTGGGACTTTCATTAGTTGTCAGTTATAATCATCAAAATTAAAAGAAATAAACATTTGAAATACATCAGTCTGTGTGTAATGAATGAATCTAATATACAAGTTTCACTTTTTGAATGGAATTACTGAAATAAATCAACTTTGTCATGATGATTTAATTTTATGACCGGCACCTGTAGACTGGGGGCCGCATGTATAGAACCATGCCAAGATTCCATATTCAAATTTTGCTTACATTTCAACATATTTTCTTTTATTTAAATATCGTAAAATACTCATTAAACTGCATGAAACTTATGAATGAGATATTTTTAATCTTGTATGTAATACAATACACATAAGGAATTGTCCCAAGTAATTTCTAGGCTTTTGCCATATTTGTGTTTTCTTGTTGAATACAAATCATATTTGTATCCTGTCTGTTGCCAGTGCTACACGTAAAACATGCAATCCCCTACGCAAATCACTGTTACTATGTATTATCTACTCGGCTGGTATAACAGTTATACTACGGTGTTGTATGTCCTATGAATACAAATCAGCATTTGGATGAATAATGCAGTTTTATTCGACATGTCAACAGATTAGTTGTGGCAGGTGGTAGGAGGTGTATTGTCAGGCCCAGGGGCCCTTGGACATGTGAGAATATGGGGCAGATCCTACCAGCCTAATCCAGTTCTGGGTCCCATGGTGTTGGAGCCTATCAAAGCAGCCCTGGAAGGCTCCATTCACAAACATACTAACTCTGATTTGCACATGGCCAATTTCATGTTGATAATTAAACCATTTTGCATGTGTTTGGGGATGTTGGCAGGAGAATGTCCATTTGGAGTCTGTATAACAACCCTGCAAATGATTTGAACTCTGAATTTGTGAGGTAGCGTTGCTAACCATTGTGCCTATGAAACAGAAATCAAAGCAATAAGTTAACTTAGAGCAGTTCTGGCCATTTCCTTATATTTGAAGCCAATTACTACTGCTAATGGAAAATGTTTCTTTTGCCTTAAAGGATAGGTTTGGTGTTTTTAAGTCTTAAGTTCTTTCTTTACAAGTTCTTTCATGGTATATGTATTTTTTTCCACATTAAATTGTATTTTAAAGTGAAGTTTTTTTTATAAATTTTAAAAATCCCTTGTCTGTTCTTGCAGCTTGCAATGGGGCTAATGGATAAGCATGTCCATAGGTGAATAAAAAAGTCTTAAAACGTACCAAATATGTCAATTTTTCAAGCTATCAATGTTACCAAGTATTGATCTGTGCCTTGAGATTACATACATATTGCAAAATCGCATAATTCACACAATCCATTTCAATTTAAGATGGTAAAAAAAAAGCAGAGAGGAAAATGTTAAGATTCAGCTGTTTTATAAGGAGACCACACTTTACTCCAGTCTTCCTTCTTGACCAGGAATGTGGATTCACATTGGAAAGTCTGCACTGTTATTGAAACTGAATGTTGATGCCCAGATGTACAGTCATGGCCGAAATTATCAGCACCCCTGGCATTTTCCCAAACAATGCACCATTTCTCCCAAAAAAGTGTTGCAATTACAAATGTTTTGGTATACATATGTTTATTTCCTTTATGTGCATTGGAACAACACAAAAAAAACAGAGAAAAAAAGCCAAATCTGACAATTTCACACAAAGCTCAGAAACCGGGCTGGACAAAATTATTGGCACCCTCAACTTAATATTTGGTTGCACGCCCTTTGGAAAAAAATAACTGAAATCAAGTGCTTCCTATAACCATCAACAAGCTTGTTACACCTCTTAACTGGAATGTCCGACCACTCTTCTTTTGCAAACTGCTCAAGGTCTCTCAGATTTGAAGGGCGCCTTCTCTCTACAACAATTTTAAGATCTCTCCATAAGTGTTCAATCGAATTTAGATCCGGACTCATTGCTGGCCACTTCAGAACTCTCCAGCGCTTTGTCTTCAGCCATTTCTGGTTGCTTTTAGAGGTATGTTTGGGGTCATTGTCCTGCTGGAACACCCATGACCTCTGACGCAGACCCAGCTTTCTGACTCTGGGCCCTACATTGCGCCCCAATATCTTTTGATAGTCTTCAGATTTCATGATGCCTTGGCATCCAGTGCCAGAGGCAGCAAAACATCCCCAAAACATCTTAGAACCTCCACCATGTTTGACTGTAGGTACTGTGTAGCGTTTCATTTTGTTCATATGTTGACGGATAGTTCGAGCTGACACTGTTGCACTGAGTCTGCAGAACTGCTTGAATGTTTTGAAGTTGATTGGTGCTGTTTATCCACCATTCGGACTATCCTTCGTTGCAGTCTTTTATCAATTTTTCTTCCGTCCATGTCCAGGGAGATTAGCTACAGTGCCATGTGTTGTGAACTTCTTGATTATGTTGCACACAGTGGACAAAGGAACATGAAGATCTCTGGAGATGGACTTGTAGCCTTGAGATTGTTATTTTCCCACAATTTTTGTTAAGTCCTCCCGACAATTCTCTGCTCATCTTTCTGTTCTCCATGCTTAGTGTGGCACACTCGGACACACAACAGAAAGGTTGAGTCAACTTTTCTCCATTTTAACTGGCTTCAGGTGTGATTGCTATATTGCCAGCACCTGTTTCTTGCCACATGTTAGTTCAAACGAGCATCATATGTTTGAAGTAAAACGATTTACCCACAATTTTGAAAAGGTGCCAATAATTTTGTCCGGCCCATTTTTGGAGTTCTGTGTGACATGATGTGAAATTTGGCTTTTTTTCCTCTGTTTTTTTTTGTGTTGTTCCAAACCACATAAAGGAAATAAACTTGTGTATACCAAAACATTTGTAATTGCAACAATTTTCTGGGAGAAATGGTGCATTTTCTGTGAAAATTCCAGGGGTGCCGAAAATTTTGGCCATAATTGCTGTCTCTGTTCTAAAGACAAGTAAGCAATACTAACTGTAAAAGTCACACTTCGGATTGCTAACATTCTTTCACTATACTGACGCATACATTATTTCAGTGGCTGCTTTCACTACACAATGACGTGTTCCTGCCTCACCCGGGGTCAGGGCAACCCATGTACTTCTGTTTCCCCTGGCTCCTTGCTGGTGGCTATGTATAAGGAGCACAATTTCTGGATGCATTTTCCTACCAAAAATGAAAAGTGTACCAGTAATTTATCATGTGAGGTATGGCTAATAGAGCCTAAGGGTGATGACTTTTGCTGGTAGCATCACAGCACCAGGGTCTGCCTGAGTTGTATGCATTCTCCCTGTGTATTAATGGAATAATTGGTATCTGTGCATGTCAGTTTGTTGACTCCAAGCTACTGTCCTCAGGTTTTCTTAAATCAAAACCTTTGCTGCTTCAAAGTGGACAGGTTTGGTAAGATTTATGGCATTTTCATTCATCTCTGGACCTGTGTATCCATTATTCCTATTTTTAGCTGCATGAACGGACAAGAAATCTTTATAATGAAAAGCAACTTTACATTAGAATAAAATTATCTGGCAAGTTTAATATTACAGTAATTGAGAAGAAATAACTAAATTGAAAAATACAGAACTTAATCCTTTTTCATTTTAAAAATGTGCTTTTTAATATTCAGATTTCTTGATTGTTTTTCTACCTTTACCAACTAACTGAGGGCTCAAACAGAATTCCTTGAGGGCTGCTGCTTTAACTTCAGTTTTTTAATTTATAGCAAATTCCTTGTTTTAATCAACCTTTTTTTTTAATCCAGTGACTTAACACTCTCATTATCCCACTCGACATGTCTAAACTGTCGAATTTCATTTTTTTTATGAAATGTTATAAAAATGTTTTGTGCACTAGTAGAGATATTTATACTTTGCAGACCCTTGCAATTTTCTTTTTAGATATTTTATCGAGATGGATATGATGGACAAAAAAAAAAACTTGAAATGGATTCAAGTTAGTAGGACATCTGTTGGCTCACGTTTCATCTCCTTATAGTTTGACTGCTGGTTACATTTAAGAATTCTGAATCTGAAAAATCAAGTTAATTAAAAAAAAAAAAAATTAAAATGAAAGTACAAAACTTATCTAAGTATTTTATTCTTAATGAAGAAAAATAACCTTTTTGATCTGCAGGTCATAGATGTGACCGCCAAGAAGGTGCCAATATAAATTGGAGCACTAAGTGGTGCATAGATTAATTATGACCTGTGATTTGTTAGTTGGACCATAGTTACCAAAAGTTGACCCTTATTAAAAGGTGACTTGCTTCTGAGTAAAATGTAAGGCAAGTCCACAAGAGTACATTGGAACAGCAGCTGTTGGATGACTCTGTACCTCAGGGAATATCTTATCACCATAGAAATAAACACAAAAATCATGGAAGATGGACAGAAGACCATAGGTGACAGTATAGAACACCAGCATGTGGTGATCTGGAAGCAGGCTTGTGAGCTTAGCCATATACCAGAGATGCATGAATATATGGGGCAGCCAGACTAGATATTTCATGGAGAGTGGATTGGGGAAGGACTCCGCTTGTGCAGGGACAGTGTGGTCTGAGTTTGGGGGAAAAAAAGAAATCTAAGAACTCTGGGAACTTTGGCGGTGAATGTGAAAGTTATCCAAACTGCATCAAATAAGTTGTTTAGTTGGACCCCGATTGACTTTCATGCTTTTTGAACTATTTTTTGTAGGTGAATAAGTGGATGGAGTCATCTTTGAATCTATACTAATAAAAGGCAAAGCCCTCACTCACTGACTCATCACTAATTCTCCAACTTCCCGTGTAGGTAGAAGGCTGAAATTTGGCAGGCTCATTCCTTACAGCTTACTTACAAAAGTTAGGCAGGTTTCATTTCGAAATTCTACGCGTAATGGTCATAACTGGAACCTACTTATGTACATATATACCGGCCATAGCCTGCAGCTCGGTCACCGTGTGAGGCGGAGTTGCGTCCCTCATTGTCACGCCTCCCATGTAATCGAGTGCCTGCCCATATAAGGCAATCCAATAGAAACACTCTGCCGCTGAGCGGCTCACGTAAACTGACTGTGAATGCAGTACACAGTCAAAAAGCAACAGCTCCAAAGAACGCTGAACACAAAACGCATCACACAATTGAGAAGACAGCAAAAGAATATGAAGCGAGTGACGCATACAAGCATATTGAAAAGTGCAGCTACTGCGGAAACAAAGCATGGTGTAAACTGTAAGTTTAAATTAAGTTTATAGACACGCTGCCGTTTGTCATGCCTACAACAAATACGATATTCGCGAGATACAAGTTTAATGAGAAGACACAAGGTATAAACGAGACTTTGGATCACTTTGTAACGGAGTTAAAATTGCTGTAGCGAGAAACCTTTAAGTGCCGGGTCTTAGCTAACATTAAATAAAGCCATGGACATCGCAAGATCACACGAGCGGCTCACGTGAACTGACTGTGAACGCAGTAATGAAAGTGATCACTTCATGAATGAAACCTGTTCAAAAAACGCATTACACAATTGAGAAGGCAGCAAAAGAATATGAAGCGAGTGACGCATACAAGCATATTCATGAGTGCAGCTACTTTGGAAACAATCCATTCTCCATTCCATCTCCATTCTGCATAAAAATGTGAATTTTTCTTTTTTTCTTGGCCACCTCTATGAAATGCATGGAGTAAGTAACAAGTAAAATCATTTTTATGTGGAGTATTTATTAAACTCTTTCAGGGCTGATGTTGACTTTTGTCAAAATTCAGGGGTAGAGGCCGGTATTCGGCTGTAAACTGAGACAAAACTCGCCCTTTTTAGAAGGGAAGTTACGTGGCTTTGTTGATTTGACCTCGATTTCCTGTGCGTGCAGGAGTTGTGAATACAAACAACCTCTTAAATGGCATCGACATCTGGCAAGAGACTAAAGCGAATGTGCAAATTAAAATACCCCATGGACGTTTTACATATTATTGCTGAACTGGACTCTGACTTGTTGGACTTCGAATTTCACACAAGTGATCTGGAGATGGAGATCAAAAACGAAAGTGAGATACCACTATCGGCTGATCAGTCCCCAGCTGATTGTGGTGCTGAACACATTTGTGTAGCTGATACACCTACAGCAGTGTTTACCTGGGAGGACCACCAGTTATGATGACAAGAGGTACAAACCATTTTGCATCACACTGCAACTGCTGCTACCACCCACCTGCTGTGCAAATTGTTTTTTTTTTCTGATTTAAACTGCGAATGTACGACTGTTAAATCATAATCCTGCTACTTATTTATGCAAGCTTGACAATTTTTATATAACATCACCCACAAACTTGTAATGTTCTTGTCTGAAATATGTATGCTGTTGTATACATACTTATCATTTTCAAAGCTTAAAATGGATTTCTCCTCTTAATACATTTCCAGATTTTTCTGTGTCTCAAATGTTATTACTATTAAAGACGAGGAAAATAAATGTAGTTTATATTGAGGTGGTTGTTTTAGGAGCATAAGCTAAAAGGAGGAATATCTTCTTATTCAGTATCTGTAGATTTGCAGATTTCTTTTAAAAGTTGTAGAATATATGTTTTTCTGTATCCTCAGTATATTGGCCGTAAAATGTCTTTCTTCCGTAATCAGGAGGCCTAAACATTTATGAATGCTTTATTATTAGGAGAGGTCATGAAGGTTTAATTTCAAAAGGGTCAGAAAAAGAGTAACATATCCAAAGTTTGTTTAATTTTACACCACAAATTTTAAATCCTATGCTTAAACAGAGGTGTGGTGGAAAAAAACAACCTAGAACATTGTAAGGCAAAGGCAGGTCAAAGAACTGCCAAGAGAACTAAGGTTAAGACCTAACTACTGCATAGTATCTAGGGATAGCACAACAAAACAGTCTACACATTTAGATGAGCAATACTAACGAATACACTTATGCCATTCTACTCATTCTTGATGTCTAGTTAGAGTTACAGGGTTCATCATCCTGTGAAGTTTGATTTTTTTTTTTAAATATTGGAATTTTGATTAAGAATTTATTAACAGTTTGTTGAGATGAACCGAAAATAGTAAAGAGATTTTGAACATTACAATTTGATGCTATTTGTGCACCAAGCAAGTAACATTGCAGAGCAGACCATATGGGGTAAGATTACTGCCAAAATCAGTGTGTTAGCATGACTGAGATGATTTGCCAGCATGCTGAAGACATTGTAAATGCAAATGATAGATTTTGCAAGCATGCGTAGGACATTTTGAGGGTGAGCAATACGTTGTACTGGGGCTTTATTGTCATGTGATTTTTTTTTTGACAGTGTTGGTGCACAGTTCTACTGCAAAATGTCAGTGAGCAAGAACAACACTCTCTGTAATCCATTTTCCAAGTGCACATTGCACACTTTGAGCACACACAGTGCAATTTGCAAAGTTTTCTCGTCACACAAGTTTTGGCATTGTTACGCAGCAATACTGCCAAAATTTCCAAGAACGAAAGCAGGGAGACAAGGATGGGACTTGATTTTTCTAGCTGGTGGGAGTAGTCTTTGCTAACCTGCCAGTTGTGAGGCACACCTCCTTGCTAACCTCTAAACGGGGACTTCTCAGAATTATGGTGCTTTCTTCGCCAAGTTATATTTCATTGGAAAACATAAAGAAAGAGAGAGGAAGCATAATGTATTTAAAAAAAGAAAATGTAAGGACTGTTGGTGGTGCCTATCTCTGCAGCAAGCCAAGTAGCAATAGCGGTGTAGTTCTATTCAGTATTTTACCTCCGTGGTGTTAATTCCTTGGAAATGTATGTAAATTGTGTTACGCCCAAATCAAACTCAGTAATTCATGTTAATAACCCCCTTTACAGTGTTAAGCCCAAATAACTCTGGGGATAGTGTTCTGCTGCCATAAATGAAATATCATTGTGCAAAATAATTGTATTTCTTTACATTCTGCCACTTTTGATAGCTCCAACTCCTCAATATTCATGAGTGGGATGGTGCCTTCAAACAAAAGCTGTAAATCCAGTTTTAGAACAAACTGAAAATGAGCCATTCCTTGAATTGTGTGATTATGATGATGTCAGTTGGTCATCAGATGTTCACAGGGATAGTGAAACTGAAACCTTTTCAACGATTCCAAACTGCCAAGATTCAGTGATGTTCATGTTTGGTGTCAGCTTCACACTACTATTAACACTCCTGTAACTCCGATCTAGTGATATCTGTTGGTCATAATTATCTGGTCTGATTTGATGATAGTCTGATGGAGAAAATATTTTTTGAAAATAACCACTATGCTGAGCAGTGTTCAAAAAGTAACCGTAAACAGTTTACTTGTTACAGTTGCTAGTAGACTGCCACTGTAGGTGACATACTGGTGTTTTTCAGTCACTTGATCCTGCAGGGTATAGTGGATAAATCAGTCCAGAGATGGTATTGGTCCAAAAAACCATGTGTTGAAGACACCGCCATCTGGTTGAACAGTGCCTATGTGTGTTGGTGGCTGTTTTTAAAACATTACACAAAACCTATACCTGTATTCCAAGTCTGCATCAGTACAGCAGTGGACTATAGACACACCTTTACTACTGTGATTATGTTGAAGTTTTGGGATTTACATGTTTTTGTTACATATTTTTTTGTTGTTGGAAAGAAAACATTCAATGCTTTTTTCTCATTTTTCCAGGAGTAAACATGATGCTAAGAAAGCTACAAATGTGATGTGATTGTTGTACTGTTTTTTATTGTTGTTTTGTAGTAAAAGTTTGGATTTAGAGAGGAAGTCTGAGGTTTTTCTTGCATCAATTTTGAGTGAATCCAAAACGAACAAAAGACGGACACTACGCTAATCTGTTTTTAAAGTACAAAAATAGTGTCTTTAGTAATTTGTTCCTCAGTATTTATTATTTGAAGACTTGATCGTGGTATTTCTCAGCAGAAGCAAATTTTAACTGAAATCATTCAATCATTGAACAATGGAAAGTGAAATGCAGAATTGGGTCAACAAAGTCATTCACATTATGGTGCCAGAATTTCTTTTTGACATTTCAGTAAAACATTTGGTGCACGTAAGCCACTCAGACTGGATCAGAAATATTTTTCATACTTATTTACAATTAGTGACTTTAGCAACTTTCTTGTGATTTTTGTGATGATTTCAAAAACTACTTGAAATTTGACAGGATAAAATCATATAGTGCATACTCACCCAAAATTGCATGTTGTTCCTTTTGTGCTGTATCTGCTGCTATCTGTACTCCATAATGCAGTATGCCAAAGATTTGACTTTGTAACATACTGTTCTTTTTGTAAGTGATTTATCAAAGTCGTAATAGAACCCAGTTGATGCCATGTGAAATAATGACGTGAAACAGTTACTTGGAAACTGAGGATTTTTTGGTAGGTATTCCAATTTAGGAGAATAGTTTTGGACTAGACAAGCCATGAATGGTCAGATTTTTAGATGAGAGCATTTATGACTGTTGAGGATAAATGAATAACTCATGTTAAGTTAAAAATGTAACATGGCATCTGTTGTATTTAGAGGAAGTTTAAAATGTAATACAGCATCTCTAATAATTATAGGAAATTTTAAAACAGCTAAAGTAGAAGTATGTTTTGAGAAAGAAAAAAAAAAAATGGTAACAAGCCAGAGCTGCAGCTTGTATTCGGAGTGGTGGCTCTGAGGCCAGGGATCTGCAGTGGCAATTGGAAGGTTGCCGGTTCGAATCCTGTAAATGCCAAAAAGGACTCTGCTCTTTTGGGTCCTTGAGCGAGGACCTTCACCTGCAATTGTGGAGCGCTTTTAGCAGTGAGAAAAGCGCTATATAAATGCAAAGAATTATTATTATTCAGAATGGAGTCCATACTGGTAAATGAAAACCTCATTATTTTTAATTTATTAACATAAATTGATTTCTGTTCTTGAAGTTTAATTATCAACAAAAGATTAAAATGTAATGGAGATTTTACCAGTTCTTTACTGAGGGTATGTCTTTAATTGATTTATCACAGAATAATTATGTTGTCAAAATCTGTGTGTGTGTGTGTGTAAAAATCTGAATATCTTGTGTGTGTAAACATGTACCTCTTTTGCTAATGCAGTATCCATTTTCATTTATTTATTTATTTTAATTTGCAGGATTTTTATAACTGGCCTGATGAATCCTTTGAGGAAATGGACAGTACACTGGCTGTACAACAGGTAAAAGTACTGGTTGTAATGTCATTGTAATTTTCACTAAAATTAAAGAAGGATCTTTGCATTTTACAGGATAGTATATTGCATATGAAGATTCAACAATAGGCAATTGTGAGCATCTGTATCAATAATAGAATCTTGAATTAAAAACTTTATCTAAGTATTATGACAAAGCATTTGGTGGGTGATGAAGTAGAGGTGTCAGGCATACCTTTTTGATCCTTTTTAAAGTGAGTGGTAGTAATGTATTGTTTGTTGAACATCCCAGACATTCAGCTTTCCGTGAAC
Source organism: Polypterus senegalus (assembly GCF_016835505.1). Taxonomy (NCBI): domain Eukaryota; kingdom Metazoa; phylum Chordata; class Cladistia; order Polypteriformes; family Polypteridae; genus Polypterus; species Polypterus senegalus. Next base: position 38,846,136 of record NC_053159.1, read on the forward strand.
CTGTCTGAACCGGAATCACTGGCTTAACGACTTCGTCACATCCACATCATCTGATCCTTTTAGATGACAGACATGCTATCAGTAATTGTGGAATTCACACTATAGCTTTCTGGACTACTGCATAGGTAAACAAGGATGGCAATATGTTGTTAAAGTATTTTTCAGTTTGGTACGATTAAATTGTCTATTGTCAAGAATCTCTAGAAGTTTTTTAGTGCTTCTCTTGTGACTTTCATCTGAAGTCCACTTAAAGTTCAAATAAGACATGGAGTATTTTGTAATGTTATCATAATTTAATTTTTAATTGGGTTTTTTCATTGCCTTTTCTTTCTCCCGGTATTTGCTCAGAAAAGATATTGAACTGTTCTACAGGTTGAATAGTAGCTATTCTTATCACACCCAGTGGGTATTGGGGAGAGATTAAAAAAAATTTAAAAAGAGAAGCAACTACAAAAATCATTACTCTTTGCTGTGATCTGAAGAACCTTGTCAACTTCCCATTTCCAAAAGGAATTAAAGAAAATACAAAGAAGACAAAATCATAATTGTTAAAAATAGCTTACTTTCAGAATTCCTTTAAGCTGTCCAGTATCAAGGACGTTCTGAATTCAACTCCATTGTTGTCACTAATAAACATCCCACTAGCAGAAGCTATATCTTTATGTATAGATGTTGCAAAAAAAATGCCACTCTCCAAAGCCCTAGGTAGAAGGATTGATAAAGTGCTCTCTTCAGTAAAGGTAGACATATTTTGTGTGTGTGTGTATGTATATATATATATATATATATATATATATATATATATATATATATATATATATATATATATATATATATATATATATATATATATACTGCTCAAAAGAATTAAAGGAACACTTTTAATCAGAGTATAGCATAAAGTCAATGAAACTTATGGGATATTAATCTGGTCAGTTAAGTAGCAGAGGGGTTGTTAATCAGTTTCAGCTGCTGTGGTGTTAATGAAATTAACAACAGATGCACTAGAGGGGCAACAATGAGATGACCCCAAAACAGGAATGGTTTAACAGGTGGAGGCCACTGACATTTTTCCCTCCTCATCTTTTCTGACTGTTTCTTCACTAGTTTTGCATTTGGCTACAGTCAGTGTCACTACTGGTAGCATGAGGCATACCTGGACCCTACAGAGGTTGCACAGGTAGTCCAACTTCTCCAGGATGGCACATCAATACGTGTCATTGCCAGAAGGTTTGCTGTGTCTCCCTGCACAGTCTCAAGGGCATGGAGGAGATTCTAGGAGACAAGCAGTTACTCTAGGAGAGCTGGAGAGGGCCATAGAAGGTCCATAACCCATCAGCAGGACCAGTATCTGCTCCTTTGGGCAAGGAGGAACAGGATGAGCACTGCCAGAGCCCTACAAAATGACCTCCAGCAGGCCACTGGTGTGAATGTCTCTGACCAAACAACCAGAAAGACTTCATGAGGGTGACCCAAGGGCCCCATGTCCTCTAATGGGCCCTGAGCTCACTGCCCAGCAGCATGCAGCTCGATTGGCATTCGCCATAGAATACCAGAATTGGCAGATGCACCACTGGTGCCCTGTGCTTTTACAGATGAGAGCAGGTTCACCCTGAGCACGTGACAGAAGTGAAAGGGTCTGGAGAAGCCATGGAGAACATTATGCTGCCTGTAACATCATTCAGCATGAGCAGTTTGGTGGTGGGTTAATGATTGTCTGGGGAGGCATATCCATGGAGGGTCACACAGACCGCTACAGGCTTGACAAAGGCACCTTGGCTGCCATTAGGTATCAGGATGAAATCCTTGGACCCATTGTCAGACCCTATGCTGGTACAGTGGCTCCTGGTGCACACAATTCCTGGCCTCATGTGGTGAGAGTATGCAGGCAGTTCCTGGAGGATGAAGGAATTGATACCATTGACTGGCCACCACACTTTCCTGACCTAAATCCAATAGAACACCTCTGGGACATTATGTTTTGGTCCATCCAATGCCACCAGGTTGCACCTCAGACTGTCCAGGAGCTCAGTGATGCCCTGGTCCAGATCTGGGAGGAGATCCCCACAACACCATCTGTCATCTCATTAGAAGCATGCACCGATGTTGTCAGGCATGTATACAAGAACACAGGGGCCATACAAAGTGCTGCATAATTTTGAGTTGCTGCAATTAAATTTTGGCAAAATGGATTAGCCTGCCACATAATTTTTTCACTCTGATTTTTGGGGCATCTTTGAATTCAGGGCTCTGTAGGTTGATCATTTTCATTTCCATCAAACGATGTGGCATCCTTTCGTTCCTAACACATTACCCAGTCTATATCAGTATAGATATCCAGGAGGATTTCTTTTTCCCATTGAGATCTGATGTGTTTTCAAAGTGTTCCTTTAATTTTTTGAGCAGTTTATATACAGTATATATATACACTCGCCTAAAGGATTATTAGGAACACCTGTTCAATTTCTCATTAATGCAATTATCTAATCAACCAATCACATGGCAGTTGCTTCAATGCATTTAGGGGTGTGGTCCTGGTCAAGACAATCTCCTGAACTCCAAACTGACTGTCAGAATGGGAAAGAAAGGTGATTTAAGCAATTTTGACCGTGGCATGGTTGTTGGTGCCAGACGGGCTGGTCTGAGTATTTCACAATCTGCTCAGTTACTGGGATTTTCACGCACAACCATTTCTAGGGTTTACAAAGAATGGTGTGAAAAGGGAAAACATCCAGTATGCGGCAGTCCTGTGGGCGAAAATGCCTTGTTGATGCTAGAGGTCAGAGGAGAATGGGCCGACTGATTCAAGCTGATAGAAGAGCAACTTTGACTGAAATAACCACTCGCTACAACCGAGGTATGCAGCAAAGCATTTGTAAAGCCACAACACGCACAACCTTGAGGCGGATGGGCTACAACAGCAGAAGACCCCACCGGGTACCACTCATCTCCACTACAAATAGGAAAAAGAGGCTACAATTTGCACGAGCTCACCAAAATTGGACAGTTGAAGACTGGAAAAATGTTGCCTGGTCTGATGAGTCTCGATTTCTGTTGAGACATTCAAATGGTAGAGTCAGAATTTGGCGTAAACAGAATGAGAACATGGATCCATCATGCCTTGTTACCACTGTGCTAGCTGGTGGTGTAATGGTGTGGGGGATGTTTTCTTGGCACACTTTAGGCCCCTTAGTGCCAATTGGGCATCGTTTAAATGCCACGGGCTACCTGAGCATTGTTTCTGACCATGTCCATCCCTTCATGACCACCATGTACCCATCCTCTGATGATTACTTCCAGCAGGATAATGCACCATGTCACAAAGCTCGAATCATTTCAAATTGGTTTCTTGAACATGACAATGAGTTCACTGTACTAAAATGGCCCCCACAGTCGCCAGATCTCAACCCAATAGAGCATCTTTGGGATGTGGTGGAACGGACCTTCGTGCCCTGGATGTGCATCCCACAAATCTCCATCAACTGCAAGATGCTATCCTATCAATATGGGCCAACATTTCTAAAGAATGCTTTCAGCACCTTGTTGAATCAATGCCACGTAGAATTAAGGCAGTTCTGAAGGCTTAAAGGGGTCAAACACCGTATTAGTATGGTGTTCCTAATAATCCTTTAGGTGAGTGTGTATATATATATATATATATATATATTTTAGAGGTGTGACGAGATGCTTTTCCCACGACACGAGACTGGGTTCACGAGAACGAGATGAGACTTTTAGACATTTGTTTTAAAGAAATCCTCAATGTTAAAATGCTATTTTTGCTATATATTTAATTTAACTAAAAAACACAAAATGCAAAAAATGCATGTCCATTTTGAAATCAACTTTATGAAGTAAAATTTCTATTTTGATGAATGATATGCAGTAATAACATGTAAACACTGCAAAATACTTTGCCACATACTAACAGGCAATTAATTGCACAATAAAATTAAATAGTATAAATAAAAATAAATAATAAACAACACAAATATCCCTTTACGTGCAATTAACCATAATAAGTGTAACTATCAAAGTAGTGCTGTCTTAAAACTCAGAGTGCAAAACAATGAACAAAATTTTCTTATGCATGGAAAAAGAGCTAAGACCTAGGTAATGAGGTAATGACCGATACAGAACATCCTAAGATATGGTCATGTTCTTTTTTTAAGAATTTAAGCATGTCTACATTTTCTGGCAGCAATTGAGACCTCTGGGCAGTGACTATGTCTCCTGCAGTTGAAAAGACACGCTCACTTGGAACAGAGGTCGCAGGAATGGAAAGATATTCTTTGACAAGTGGAGACAGCAAAGGATATTTGGAGCTGTTTTCTCTCCATCATGTCAGAGGGCAGCAACTAAGTGGGATAGATGCCTCTCTTCTGTAAAGTTCAGTTTCCCTCTCAAATCCTTTGCTGGGCTGTTCTGTCTTCGAGAAAGAGTCCCCTAGCAGATCCTCAAGTGCTGTCTTCTTGGAAACAGATTCCTCTTCTGGCTCAGCTCTGCCTACAGCTTCAAGAGCCCCCTCGCCCCCATGTGTGGAACAATGAGCTGATGCCTCTTCCTTGTGCTCCATACTCTTCTCATCTGTGGGCTTTATGCAGCAGAAACACTGGCTTTAACATTAGCAAAACACAAATACACTCACTCTGATGCTCTTGTGTTTACAACACACACACACACACAAACACAGCATGAACCTATTAAATCCATTAAAATTTGGTACTGGAAACAAATCTTCTAGGGAAAAAAAATCAAGTCAATGATACTTGGTTTTGCTGCAACTGTTCTACCCTTTTCTGTATCCTCTGAAAGACTGCTTCACGCTGGTTGCAGGCAGGCTGGAATCTTGGGTCCAGCGCAGTGCTCTCCAGCAGGTAGTTGTATACATCCCCACTGTATCTGCCTGAAATATTGCTGAGAATTGCTCTCTTTGTGTCGGCCACAGTGGGGGAATCGTTGTCATTTGGTGCCATGTTTTGTTCTATTATGTTCTTCAGTGGCACGATGAGAGACACTGTGGGCCTCTTCTCTTCACACAAGATAGTGGTAGCTGTCTTTAAAGGATTCAGCAGCTTCACAAGAAATTCGGCATTGACAATGTCGCAGGTATCCAGTGTGTCAATGTTTCGGGCATTTTGTTTTATTTCTGGGCTGGTGAGCGCTGCTGCTATAGCAGCCTGCTGCTCCAGGTAACGAACCAGCATATCCAATGATGAATTCCATCGTGTGGTGGCGTCCATTATTAATTTGTGCGGTGGCAGTTGTAGCAGCTTCTGCTTAGACGTCAGTACCGCGGCAGCTGTCAAACTCCAGTGAAAAAAAGCAGTTACACGTCTCACCCGCCCAAGCAAACGAGTGACACGCGCAACACCGAGGCCAGCCTGTGTAGCGAGATTTATAGTGTGCGCGAAGCATTTGATGTGCAGCTCAAATCCTGCCTCGTGCGCACAGCCACATCCATATTACGCGCATTGTCTGTTTACAATAGCGATGCAATGGTTTGGCTTTTTAAGACCCCACTATGTGACAGCTTGTGTGATTCAAAAAGTGGGCGCATCTGCAGTACAAAATGTACCATTTCCCAATTACTGTTGATAATGTGGGCTGTAATTGTGATATAACTCTGTGTACACCTAGAAGTCCAACTGTTAGTAGTTATGGCGATGGTTTCTGCCTCTTTCAGAGCCTGTACGTTTACCTTGCACTCCCTGTAGAGGGTTGGGACCACCGTGCGAGTAAAATGTGCGTGTGACGGGGATGGCATACTTTGGTTCCAGTGTGTGGATGAGTCGCCAAATCCCAGATTTTCCACCACAGAAAATGGTCTCATATCGGCTGCAATTAAAACGCCGATGTCTCTTGTTATTGCCGTGGCTCTTGCATTGGATGGTGGAAGTTTAGCTGCAAAGGCATTTTTTATGGTTGTTTGCCCTTTCATGCGAACTGAATTGCTTTCCGTTTTCTTCACAGGCGCAGCTTTTAGTAACGAGCTGTGGTTTTCTAAATGCTTTTGCATAGTGCTTGTGTTAGCAGAGGTGTACGGTATTAATTTCTTACAGTGTTTACAAATTGTCTTTGTCTTGTCTGTCATTTTTTCGCAGTTTCTTATTTCCACAAGGAATCCAAAATGTTGCCACACCAATGCGGGCACATCTTTTATCGTTACTTCTCCCTCACTCTCCATCATGCCACTAACGCAAGGATATCGTCACGTTCTCGCGAGACCAGATGCATCTCGCGAGACAAATCTGATCTCGTACCACATGATTTAGTCACACTAATATATATATATATATATATATATTTGACGTGCATAGATGGTCTACCCTCCTTCTTACTTTAGCAGGAAGAATTAACATTGTCAAAATGAATATCCTCCCTAAGCTTCTGTTCCTATTTCAAAATAACCTCATATACATTAACAAAGCTTTTTTTTTATTTTTTTTTTTTATAAATTCAATCATAACCTCATTTATTTGGAATTAGAAAAATCCACACATTTCAAAGGCTACCCTACAATAACCTGAATCAGAAGGTGGCATGGCTCTGTCTAATTTTCAATTTTGTTACTGGGCGGTAAACATACAAGCTATAAAAACCTGGACATTAACACAAATAGATGAACATACACTAGCTTGGTCTGCAATAGAAATGAAATCCTGCAGCACTTCTTTATATTCCTTGCTTTGTACACCAGTAAATAAAAGGTATCATCAGTATACTAACAACCCATTTGTCCTTCATTCACTCAGAATATGGAACCAATGTAGAAAGCACTTTAAGTTAGAGAATATTTTATCTCTGGCACCTCTACATGATAACCACCTTTTTCCACCCTCTCGAATTTACACAGCTTTTAATGTTTGGAAAACGTATTGTATTAAATCATTTAGAGATTTGTATATAGATAATGTCTTTGCATCCTATGAACAATTATACTCCAAATTTAATCTCCCATCAACACAATTTTTCCACTATCTCCAAATTAGAAACTTTGTTATACGAAATCTGCCCCATTTTCCTCACCTCCCACCTATTTCTTTTCCAGAAGAGAGGTTGATCAGTCTTGTGGACAGCATCTCTTTAATATATGAAAACATTTTAAAGTGCCTTTCTTTTTAAGATCCCAGAGCACAGTGGGCAGCCATGCATAGAATTCACTGTAGCTCCAAATGTGCAAAACATTCAATTATTCAACATAAAATTTTTTATCAAACACTATCTTATTTGAAATTGTCCAGAATGTTTCCAGGGTAAGATCCAACCTGCGAACGCTGCAGTCGAGCCACAGCTTCACTGGGCCACATGTTTTGGGCATCTAACAAATTAACATTCTTCTGGACGAAAATTTTTAAATGCCTCTCAGACAGCCTTGCTGTCACAATCCCCCCTAATCCATTAACGGCAGTGTTTGGTGTACTCCCAGATTTGCTAAAGTGGAGAAGGACAAACTGTACTCGCCTTTACTTCACTACTAGCATGTAGAACTTATCTTGCTCAACTGGAATAATCCTAACTCGCCTCTTTTAAGTCAGTGGGTAACTGATGTTCTATACTATTTGAAAATGGAAAACATCAAATTCTCACTTAGAGGATCTGTACAAAATTTTTTTAAAAAACTAGCAGGACCTAATCAATAACATTTTCGAATAAGCATTAATATTGTGGGAAAAGACTCTTTTCTCTCTTTACTGCTCTTAACAGTTTTATTCTGGTTATTGGCCTTCCTATCTTTCTCATGGGTGGGGGTTGATTTGATTTTAGTTTTGTTAAATTTGACTTGATTGTATGGAATGTTATATGCTTTTAACAAATTAAAAAAAAAAATCTTTTCAGCTCTCCGATATCAAGGATGTTCCAAATTCAACCCCATTGCTGTCACTAATATACTTCCCACTTGCAGAAGCTATATCTTTATGTATAGATGATGCAAAAAATGCCATTTGCATTTTGAATTTTCAGATTGACAGACAGAAATTAAGCTAAAGAACACACACTGTGCTTGTATTTTTCAGTGTTTGCAAGATATAATTAATGTTCTACTATTTATTTTCTATAGTACATTCAACAGAACATTCGCTCAGATTGTTCGAACATCGATAAGATCTTAGAACCACCAGAAGGGCAGGATGAGGGTGTGTGGAAGTACGAGCATCTCAGGTATTTATAAACTTTGTGTGTGTATAATGTAATAACTGTAGATTATGTGCGCATGGTGGATTTAGAAACAATTTATGGTAAACCCCTTCAATTTCTATTCACTTTATTATGTTGTAGATTTAATTTTAAATGGATACATTTGTCATTTTTGTCCCTCATTATAAACTGAATAACCTGTATTGCTAAATGAAAACGTTTTCAGGAAGGTTTGAAAACTTTATGAAAAATCTATAACTGACATCTCTCACTCTTTGCTGTGACACTCTAAATTGTGCTCAGGTGCATCCTGTTTTCTTTAATTGACCTTGATGTCTCTAGAACTTGATTGGAGTCCACTTGAGGCAAATTAATATGATTGGACATTGTTTAGAAAGGCACACATACCAGTGTATATATCTTCTTCTTCTTTCGGCTGCTCTTGATCATCTTTTTCCATATCTTTCTGTCCTCTGCATCTTGCATCTGCATTAATTCACACTGTATGTTTTGGCAAATTAAACCTTGAAGCCCAAGGATCTCTCTGTAGACATCTGTAATATTGTAGTTTGGTATGAGACAGGGAATGCAATAAAACCATTTCTTAAGCAATGTGTTTTCCCAGGAGCACAGTGGCCTCAAAATATGTGAAATGGAAGGAGTTTGTGACCACCAGGACTCTTACTAGAGTTTGCTATCCGACCAAACTGAGTAACTGGGCAAGAAGGGGCATTGTTAAGGAATGTGACCAAGATCCCAGTGCTTACTCTGACAGAGCTTCAGGAGTACTCTGTTGAGATGTGAGAACTTGTTGGAATGATGACCATATCAGCAGCAATCCATCAATCAGGTGTTTATGGTAGGGTGGCTACATGGAAGCTACTCTTGAGTAAAAGGCATTTAAAGGCTGTGGAGAGTATGAATAAAAAGATTCTCTGGTCTGATGAGACAAAGGTTTAACTGTTTGGTCAGAACTCCACTCCATATGTGGGGCAAAGAATAGATACTACTCATCACCTGCCTAATACCATCCCTAGGGTGAAACATGATGGTGGCAGCATCATGCTAGTTAGGTGCTTCTTGGCAGTATGGACAGGGAGACTAATCAGAATTAAGGAAGGGATGAATGTAGCCAAATGCAGACAGGTCTTTGAAGAAAACCTGGCCCAGAGTGTATGCAGACTAGAGCAACTACTCCCATTAAAGCACAATGGTAGCGTTAAGCATGCAGCCAAGACAATGCTGGGGTAGCTTCAAGACATATCTGTGACTGTCCCAGCCACAACTCAGACTTGTACCCTGTACAAAATTTGGAGAGACATAAAGATTGTAAATTTACAGATGCTTTCCGTCCTATCGAACTGAGCTGAGAGGATCTGACAGGAAGAATGGGATAAACTACCTAAACCCAGCTTTTCAGACCTTTTAGAGATGTGCCCAAGAAGATTCTCAGGTGTTAGTAAAGGGGCTTCTACAAGGTACTGAGCTGAGGGACTGAATACCTCTGTGAGTGAGAGATTACAGTTTCTGTTTTTTGGAGAAGTGTATTTAGGACTGAAGCCTGAAAGCACTTCTTTTTACAAAGAGTTGTTGGAACCTGGAACAAACTATCAATAACGGGTAGTTAAAACAGAAACCTTAACAACCATTAAGAAGTAGATGGATGATATATTGGGAGAGCTTAGCAAATAAGCTTGATGTACTGAATGGTCACCTCTTATTTGTCAAACTGTAATATTCTCATACATTTGCAAGCCTTTCTGGAAACATGTTTTCTCTTTGTTATTAATGGGTTATTGTGTGTATATTAATGGGCAAAATACCCAGTTTTATCCATTTAAAATTTAATCCACAATACAATAAAGTGTACAGAAAGTGAAAAGGTCAGAGATCTTCATAATACATAACTCATTCTTGAAAATGTTACCTTATGTATGATTTAATACCTTTTATTACTATTTATGGTCATTTTATATTGACACAGAATGAACATATAGTGACATTCTCAACTAAACTGGGTTAATCCACTTTAAGGTAGTTTGGGAGGAAGCCTATCCTAGTAGTACTGGGTGCAATTCAGAAAATAGTGTTAAATGGGACATGGGCCACACATGCTCATGGTCACAGTTTCACAGGAGCCAACCTATTCACTTGCCTGTCTTTGGGGTGCGGGAGAAAACTGGAGTAACTGAAGGAAAGTCCAGACAAACATTGGGAGCATGAAAGCATCATATAGACAGTGAATGGGATCTGAACCAGCATGCCAGATCCATGGGGGCAGCACCATTGCACCACCATGTAGCTTATGTCTGTTTCTTATTCTATTTTATTTTAATCACAGTTTATCCTTTTTCAGACAGTTCTGCCTTGAGCTCAATGGACTTGCTGTTAAATTACAGGTAAGTCATTCGGTATAAAACATTGTAATAAAAGAATCTCTGTAGGCTTGTAGGTATTTTTATAGGTGTGTCAGATTCCAAAAAGCATTTTGTACAAAAAAACATTTGAAGCAGTTCTGTAGGAAAAAGTGACTTGGGATTCCTTTAGGGTGGTGTTAATGTCTGCCAGAATGTGAAATAGTTAGTCTGTGTTGTTGGCCTATTTGGTATTTCACATTAAAGATTAAATTCTGACTGACATAGAATAAATAACAGAACATACCATACTTCATAATATATATCTGTTGTTTGTTTACTTGCTAAAGAAGGTTTGTTTTATCAAATACACTTATCAGCCACAGCATTAAAACCGCTGACAGGAGGAGTGAATTACATTGATTATCTCCTTAAAATGATGTCTGGCAAGGGTTGGGGTATATTAGACCACAAATAAACAACCAGTTCATGAAGGTGATGTGTTGGAAAAATGGGCATGTGCAAGGATCTGCATGACTTTGACAAGGGCCTAAGTGTGATGGCTAGGTGATTGGATCAGAGCATTGCCAAAATGGCAGGTCTTGTCAGGTGTTCCCTGTATGCAGTGGTTAGAACCTACCAATAATGGTTGAAGGAAGTACATCTGGTGACAGGGTCACAGGTGCAGAAGACTCACTTAGGCTCCTAAGGAGCAAAGGCCATCCCATCCCATCTGTTCTGATCCAACAAAAGAGCCACTGTAGCACAAATTGCTGAGAAACTCAAATGTTGGCCATGAGAAAAAGGTATTGGCACACACAGTGCTTTGCAACTAGCTGTGTAGCGCAAGACTGGTCAGGGTGCCCATGCTGTGCCTTCACTGGGCATGTGAGCGTCAGAATTGGACATTGGGGCAATGGAAGAAGGTGTCCTGGTCTGGTGAATCGTAATTTTTTTGATTATGTGGACAGTTGGGTACTTGTATGTTGTTTACCTGGGGAAGAGATGGAAGAAGGATGCACTATGGGAAGAAACAATGTTCTGCTGAGAAACCTTGGGTTCTGGCTTTCATGTGGATGTTACTTGGACACATACCACCTACCTAAAGATTGTTGATGACCATGCATACAGCTGCATGACAGCGGTATTCCCTGATGGCAGTAGCGTCTTTCAAGGTGTTGACTTGGCCCCCAAATTCCCCAGATCGCAGTTTAATTGAGCCTCTGTGGGAGGTGCTGGAAAAACAAGTCCGATCCAAGGGGGGCCACCTTGCAATTTAAAGAAATTAAAGGCTCTGCTGCTAAAGTGTTGGTGCCAGATACGACGGGACTCCTTCAAAGGTCTTGTGGCGTCCATGTCTCGATTTTGGGGACCTATATAATAATTGGGCAGGTGGTTTTAATGTTGTGGCTGATCTGTATTTTAGAATACGACCATGTCTTTTTATACCAGGCTAAATGGTACAAATGCAGTATAATTGCTAGCATTTTTCTGAACAATGTGAATTATGTGTAATACAATCCATGTAGTATTAGCTCACAGCCTTACTTGATCCTCTCATTTTACTTTATCCATGGATTATTTTTAAGAATTCCCCTATTAAATGGACATCTTAGAAACATCTTCAGAAAGAGCTCATTTTTCCCAGTCTGGTAAACAAGCACGGATAAATGTTTTTAGAATGAGCTAGTTTCTGTTTCTCAAATGTATGTAATGTTACTTTTTTGTTTAATCATTTTTTTTTTTAATCAACCCCCCCCAATCTAGGGAGAGTGTCATCCTGACACATGTACACAGATGACAGCAACTGAACAGTGGATATTTCTCTGTGCTGCTCACAAAACTCCCAAAGAGGTGAAACAAAATTTAAACACGCTATACTTTTTGCATATATATTACTTTTTAAATATTTTTTTTCCTTTGGAATAAATTTACCTCTGTGTATAAAATCAAGAGGTGTTTTGAAATACTATACTGTTTTTGTTTTTTTCTTTCATGCTGTACAATAAGAATTATTGATTTGAGCTCTAGGTAACTGTTCTGTTTAAAAGAATTTGTGGGATTTTCAACACACTTGTAAGGAATAGCTATTATCAGAAAAGAAAAAAAATTCTGAATTTTCAGTGCTTGGAATTCTACTTTGCTGTAACACCTTTATGTTCATCTCCTTTGATTATTCTACATATAATGTTCAAATATTAGAAGTATGTTACATTTGTCATTTTAAGCCTGCACTCTGCAGTTCTGTACTCCACTAAACTGTGAGATATAAACCAGTGTGTGTCTCTCTGTTTTGATAGATAGATATGGACTAGAACTTGTGTGTCTGCCTGACTGTACACACCCCAGTGGTCCACAGTGTATATAAAAAAACATGTTTTATTTGAAACTTGTGATGATTTTATTTCAGTTACTAATGCTATTTAGAATTTACTGTGTCCTATATTTTGCTTCAAAGTATAATCCTTATTTAATTTTAGGTGCAGTATTCCACTACTGAAGTGTTAAAATAGGATTACAGTGTGTCATTTCCTGAAGGGCCACAATGTCTGCACAGTTTCATTTATAGACTGTAATTGGTACTCAGTTGTTGATTGCAATGGAACATAATTTTGTGTCTTAAAGGATAAATTTGATATTTTTCATGTTGGAAGTTATTTAATCAAAATTACAGTATATTACAGTTCGCCCCATGAAATTGCATTCAAAAGTGAAGCATATTTTACACATTTAAAAAAAAAAAAAAAAAAAGTAGCCCACACATGCATTTAATAATGGAGCATATGAATACTGGGGTCCCATCATTAAAAGTCTTAAAACTTAACGAATACATCTAGTTTTCAAGTCAAAAATATTGAATTTTGCTAAACATGTTGAGATTCCACATATATTGCAAACGGTGTTATGGACATCATTTTTATTAAGGGGGGGGAAAAAAGCAAACCATTGTTGTGAGATTCAGTTATTTTAAAAGGAGACTGGTTGGGCTCCTCATTTTGTCAGGTTCGTTGTCTTCTGCGGTATCGTTTCAGCCCCAGGGTGATTGTCTTCACTGCAGCCTGTGAAATGGGGAGGAGGCACTTGTCCTTAGCGGTGTGGATTCACTTTGGGAAGTCATCCCAGAGGGGTCTTACTGTTATTATTGTATGTTGTTTCCCAGATGTGAATTGGTACTTAGTAACTAGAAAAGTCACACGATTGGTTACATTCTTTTACTCTATTGAAGCTTTTTTATTTTTGCAAAGATCCTTCCTATTGTTGATGGATTAATCATGCATGCATGCTTCAGTGTGGAGAGAATATTGAGCTTGTGCATCGCACGTAACCAAGTGACAAGAACTGAACAGATGTTCTTGGCATCCATCCATTTGCCTAACCCATCTTTCCAGGGAAGGGCCACAGGGTAGCTAGAGCCTGTCCTGGCAAGCATTGGACACAAGGCAAGAACAGTCCCTGGGCACACACATACTGCTTTAGTAACAAAAGTCCACCTAATGTGCACGTGTTTGGACCATGTGAAATCCCAGTCCCCTTCAGTGAGTGACAGCAGAGATACACTGTCCCACTCAATAATAATAATCGTCCATCCATCTTCCTAACCCTCATTTCCAGGACATAGTCATAGGGCAACTAGAGCCTATCCCAAATAATCATAGGGTAAAAGGTGGGAACAATAATGTTGTAGGGTTCTAATAATAATAATATCATAATTGTCCTCTATATCTTTCATCCATTAATCTGTTTGTGTTTTTTCTCCCCTGTTGGCTTAATAATAATAACTAGCCAACTCGTGGCGTACCATACGCTGCATAATCAGGCCGGTTTTTTAATGATTTTTAAGCAAAAGGAGAAAATTAACATTTGAAAAATCCGTAATGTAATAAATCAGCAAGAAAAGCAACATTGTAACAATTCACGGAACGAACCAACACACAATTGTCCGTGCTGCTAGTCTGCTGATTTCTCGTCCAGTATACACTGCCTGCTCATGTGCCCACCTCCAACTCGTCACTTGAGTCGTTGTCGTCTTAGTACAGTCCAGATGCACCTGTGACTCACGAAGACTTTTCATTGCTCTGTGCGGTTTTGGCTGCCTCTCTATATATAATCCACCAAGACACCCGACCACGGTAGCAGCGAGGTGGAAGGGGAGTGTGAACAAAGTGCAGGAGCATCTAAGAAGACACATGTTTGTCGCGGATGCGAATTGCTGTATGTAGCGTGTAAAACAGTTTGCTATGGTGCATGCGGTCGTGTGTTGTAACCGAAAACTCGGTTTTTAAAGACTGCTTACTTTATTGTGTATATGACTGTAGGTGAATGAAAAGATGTAACTCTGGAGAGGGCAACATACAATACAGCGTTTAACACGCTTCATACAGCGATTCACATCCGCGACAAATATGAATCTTCTTAGATGGTGCTGTCGCGTCCACCATGCTCTCGATGCACACACACTGCCTGGTCATGTGCCCGGTCACAAGAGCAACTGACAGAGACCCGGCCACCAAGTCTAAGACCATGGGAAACCCCTCGGAAACTGTTTTACACGCTGCATACAACGATTCACATCCACAACAAACATGCCTCCTCTTAGATAGTCCTGCCGCGTCCACCCTCGTTCTCGAGGCATACACGCCGCCTGGTCATGTGGTGCTTCTTTGTGAACCGGTCAGGCACAGAGAAGGTCAGCTGCTGAGAGAGCGTCTCGACTGTTGCAGGGCCTGCATTGGTGAAGCAGCTGAGACGGTAATGAAACAGAGGCACAGGGCTTATTGGTTTTTAAAGACTGCTTCCTTCATTGTGTTTTAACCTCAGTTTTAAAGGATTGTTTTAAGGATCCGATGGGATACCCCTCGCAAACTGTTTTACAAGCTGCATATGGCGATTCACTTCCGTGAGAAACATGCCTCTGTGAACAGTCAACGTGGCTCAGTGGTGCATGTGGCCTCTACGACAGATGAACATAAATGACGCAATTTTTCCCGTGTTGTTGCGTCCGAGTTGGTGGCCGTGGTTCTGCGCGTTGTCGTATCCAATGGTCTTAGAGTTGGTGGGCGTGGCTCCTTCCTGCGTGCGCCAAGGGCGTCTTACTTGTCGGCAGCTTTTTGAATCCACGCCCCTTCCGGCGTGCTTTCCATGGGTATCTTGCCTTAGTGAATTATATAGAGATATATATATATATATATATATATATATATATATATATATATATATATATATATATATATATATATAGATAGATATATAGATATATATATAGAGAGAGAGAGATAATAATGAAAATAAGCCATTCCTCTTCTTGACCCTTTATCTAGAGCATAGGGGTCACAAGACAGCAAGCATTGGAAGCAAAGCAGGAACAATCCCCAAGCAGGGCAAACAAACACAGGTCACTTTGTATTTCAGTACAGGTGTGTTTTAACATTGGCAGAGTAGGCTGTGATTTCCGGTTCTGTATAGTTTGTGTGTTCTCCCTGTGCATTTATGGATTGATTTGGACCAGTGTTAGTAGATTTACTCACTCAAGATCATTGTGCTCAGTTCTTTTATTATCATATTGTCCAGGTGTTTGGCAGAAGCACCATACCTCACCGTAGGTCTAGACCATCAGTTGTAGACTTTTTTTTTTGATTATATGTGTGCGACACACGCCATTGAAAAGTTGGCTTGGCTCTTTCAGAAATCTAAGGCTTTTAATAGAAATAGAATTTAGTGTAATCAGTTCAGTTCAGATTTATTATTTGTTCAAAGTACACTGAAGCCCGTGCCCTTCTCACTGTGCTGTCACTTGCTATGCAGCTGCGTCTTTTCTAGATTCCCAAAGTTGACCAGCTTCTGAGTAGGCAAGGCAGGATCCAACATGAGTCAAATGCGTAACAAAGAAATCTCTCCAGTCCAAAGAAAAAAATTGCTTTAAAAACTTTAGTGAAAATTTAAAAAGGAACAAATTACAAAAATTAAGAAAAAAGAATAAAAGGCAATAAAAAGGGAATAAAAATTTCTCCTCTGTTTCACTACAATCTTAGCCTTCTCTGTTTTACTTTCTATGCTAAAAAAATATCCTTACCTCAAGAAAACAGGACCAAAAATCTGTGATGAAATAGTTTTTTGTAGTTTCGTTTTGGTGGCCTGGCATTATAACATTTTTTGTAGGCTTCAGGGATTCTAGTGTTAATGGATTGTTTCTTTTACCTTCGGACCCGTGTACCATACATTGAAAGCTGCAAGAATCTACAAGGGTATTTTAAAAATTTATAAAAGAAAAAAAAAACTTAAAACTTTAAAACATAATTTTAAGTGTCAAATTAATGTATACTGTACCATGATTGTGTAGAAATAACTAACTTAAACACAACCAAATATATCATTTGAATTTTAGTTCAGTTAAGATTAAGATTTAGAACCATTAAGTGCTTCTTGGACTCTTAACACTGCTGTCCACTCTCGTGTACAGACTCCTGTTTATCGACTCCTGTCATGTCCAGTGGTATTCATTTGACAATAAGACAGAATTGCATGCATTTTGCACTTTATAAGCATATGACTGGACAACTTGACATGTGGGTGAAGCTGCCTGAGTAACATGAGATTTATTCCCCCCCTAAACCCCCCAAAGGACTTTTGATTCAGTAGCTCAGGGGTGGCGAACTCCAGGCCTAGAGTGCCGCAGTGGCTGCAGGTTTTCATTCTAACTCTTTTCCTAATCGGTGAACTTTTTCCCCCATCACTTCAATAGCCCTGTTAGAAGAGTTCAGCCCTCAGAATTAATTCCTTTCTTCATTAAATGACAGCCAAGCAGAAATGAGATGTGAAATGAGCTAACAGATGACCAGCTAAACTGGGGCTTCAAACTAATTTCACTCCAATCACTTTCTTAATGAGAAGCCAATTCTTGCTGTTAATTTTAGTTATTTAATTCTATGGTTTGTTGCTGCTCTCATTCTGCCACAGCACACATTTCGAAAACTGTTGTTTTTCTGTTCTTTCTAAGAGCACCGTCAAGATGGTTTGGTGACCTGAGAGATCAACCTTACCAAGACCATCACCTCTCTTTAATTTCAGATATTGTGTAATGGGCACAGGGGGGCTGGTCATATGGTGGCTTGTTTTGTGTCTCATTATTGTTTGGCTGATAATTAAAGGAAAAGAAAAAACTATGGGGCCTGAGTCAACTTCATTAAAAGAAGTAATCAGAAGCAAAAACTGGTCACTAATTAAGAAGATGGTAAGAATAAAACCTGCAGCCACTGCGGCACTCGAGGCCTGGAGTTGGCCACCCCTGCATTTGCTGTTGTCCAGCATTGGTCACCATAGGCTGCCCTTCTATCAGAAATACCTTCATTCTGAGATTAGTTTTTTTTCTTGGACATCAGTACAAATCACATGGGATAAATAACATTTTTGTACAAGGGGGAGTCAAGCTAAAGTTAGAAAATGGGATTTACTAGAAAATGGTACAAACCTTAAAACTGATCATGTCATTTCTCAATCTAGTCTCCACCGCTCTCAGTGCCTGGATTCCAGGAGGATAGAAGGTTTTGTCTTGTCCTCGCCACCACTCGTGCACCGCTTTCTTCACATTGTCATCTGTCTTGAATTGACAACCACCCAGATGTTTTTTTAACAGTCCAAAATGATGGAAATCACACGGTGCCAAATCTGGCGAACAAGCAGGATGTGGCAATACCTCAAACTTCAGTTTCTCCAGACTTGCCTTGGTGCTGTTGGCAGTGTGTCACTGTTTTGCAGCAAAAGGACTCCTTGAGACAACAGTCCCCGCTGCTTGGGTCGAACAGCAGGCTTCACATTGATCTCCAGCAAGTCCCAGTAACTTGCACTAGTGACCGTAGTACCCCTCTAGCATGTAGTGTTCAACAGTAACTCGGGTGCATGAGTGGTGGTGAGGACAAGACAAAACCGTCCATTCTGCTGGAATCCAGGCACTGAGAAGGGTGGAGACTACATTGAGAAATGACCTGATTGGCTGTGTTAAGGTTTGTTCCATTTTCTAATAAATCCCATTTTCTAACTTTGGCTCGACTCCTCATATATCATTTTTGGGTACAGTCTTCTTTTAAGATCTTGTATTGGTCATTTGCTACACTCAAATTAATATTTGCCCCACAAATACACAAAAATTCTGGATGGGACCTTTTCAGATGTTTTACTAATATATATATATAGTGGTTCTGTTAGTATGTTTAAAAACTCATTCATGTTCTTCTGAACATTTGGTTTCTTACAGTGTCCAGCAATTGACTACACTAGACACACGTTAGATGGAGCTGCCTGTCTATTAAATAGCAACAAATACTTTCCAAGCAGGTGAGTATCTGTTTGTAAAAGATAGGCAGATAAGTTGGGATGCCTGAAATGTTAGATTCTTGCAGTATTGGAGAAACACTGCATTTTGTAAATGTATGTGGGAATGTACTTGTTTTAAAAGAAAATGGATTTCTGGTGTAGAATGAGGTTAGGCTTAAGTAAATTTTCTATGCATTAAGACAATGTTTGTGCAGTTTAAATAAGTAAATAAATATGTCACTTGACATTGTAAATTGGCTGAAGTAGTGAAGGCTGTAGAGGATCCTGTAATGGATTGGTGTCCTATCCTCCTCCTGTGTATCCCGCCAAGATAAGTGGTGGCTTCCTGTTAGACTGTGTTGGAGTAAGTAAGTGGCTTAAAGTGTTTGGATGAGTTGCTGGCTTGTTTTGCTGGTTGATTGAAATGCCATTCCTGGAAGGGGAGTTCATCTTTAGACATTTTCTCAGGACTCATTTTATTTCTGTGCCTACCAAACAAATAGAAGCTTTTATTTTCTTGGTACTTTCCCCATGCAGAGCTTTGAATGCCTTTCTGTCAGTAATCTTGCATTGTGATATTTTTAATTTTGCTTAAACAATAGACAACTTTTTTGTAAAATATCTCTTATTTGTTGCTGCTACTCTAATAAAGCACACCTTTTAAAGCTGTAAGTGATTATTGTGGTCCAGTAACAGACTGGCACTTGTTACTTCACTCTGTTGTCTTGGATTGCAGAGACCAGAGTGGATAATTGTGTGAACATAAATGAGCTTGCTTATCAAATATACAGAATGTTGTATTTTTAAAATAATGACATGGTGTACGGTCTTGAAACCAGCAATTCCAGCATACGGTAAAATAGACACGGCCTAATATTCTGTGGGCAAATTAACTTGCTGCCTGCCCGACTGTCCATAATCCTTTCATGTGCAATTAGTTTAGACAACATAACTGAAATGATCACAAGCCACTGTGCCAAGACAGGAGTCAAAGAGTGATTTATTTAGAAATGATCACTAAATATCACAAAAATCACCTATCGCAAAGCTTATGTCACATTACTGGACTTTTCCTGCTATTTTGAGTTGTAGCCTTCACTTACATAATCTTGGTAGGTTGGAGACAGTTATGTGCCCCTGTGAAGTCACTCGCATAATTCGACATACCCAGCAACTCACTCCAACTACTCTGTGGCTTGTCCAACAAAATCAAACAGGTCTGAGTTTGTCTTTTAGTTGTAGGGGCGGGCAGGGGAGCGTTCAGCCAGAAATACAATGCATTGAATGTACTGAGGCAGAATAAATACGTGTGTTTTGAAACTTGTCCATCTGTGTTACGTTTTAAATACTAATATTATATGTAAAAAATGAAAAAGGGCAGAAACTGCAGCTGAACTCCTTCCAGCTGTTAAGCCCTTGGTACTGCGCCAGCTCTGTCAGGCAGCATGCTATTGGCAATCAAAAGAAGGGAGAGCACAACTGTTTTGGAAGGTTGGCGCTCGGTTGTTAAACATGACATGGGCAGCAATATCAGTCGTGTAATTTGACATGGTGCAGCAATGATCAGCGACTGCGGTTGGGAAATGTGACATACCCCGCGACAAAAACTTGCTGGGTTAAGGAAGTAAAAGACCTCCGATAGTCCAGAGGGCTGCAGCAGTAGCAGTTTTGTCACACGTACACTTGTCATGAATAGTACATATTTCCAGCTTTGCAAATGGGTATACATAGGGGGACAAATTCCCACCCGGGAAAGAGCTATTGGGGTATAAAAGTGTTTGATGATGCATTAATAATCCTGCACAGCACTGCAGCATGCAGGAGATTCCTTTGTATAGTTGCTGTTCTCTTTTTAAATAAGACATAAATAATCTGTGTTCCTCATCATCTTAGATGGTTTCTGTTCCAGATTTACTTTTGATCTTTTGTTTTTCATGCACCAGGGAACACAACACAACAACACTCCACTGCCTGTAAATGCTTTTTTCTGTAAACCTCACACCAGTTGCAGATTGTGGTCAATTGGACGGTTTTAAGGCTTTAAAGTGCTCGGCTTCAGCTGTAACTGTATTATTCAGGTCGCCGTGTAAGATTATGTTATGTTATGTTTTGTTAGGTTTTTTTATGTTCTCCTTCATAAACTGTAGGCATCAGCAATCAAAACATTGAGATGTTTATCTGGTAATAGAAATTAGATGAGAAGAAGAATTGAAATAATTGTAGCTGTCTGAAAAATAAACAAGTGGAGCCGTTTATAGCAGTAGTTTGAGCCTCTTGATTGTTGGGGGATTAAAACCACAAATGTTCAACAGAATGGCAGGACTTTGAGCTCTGTTTCTTTCTTAAAACATTTTACAGTATGTATATATATATATATATGTGTATATATATATATGTGTATATATATATATGTATGTATATATGTATATGTGTGTATATATATATATATATATATATATATATATATATATATATATATATATATATATATATATGTGTATATATATATGTGTATGTATATATATATATATATATATGTATGTATGTATATATATATGTATTGTATTATGTGTGTGTATGTATATATATGTATGTATGTATGTGTGTGTATGTATGTATATATATATGTATGTATGTGTGTATATATGTATATATGTATGTATATGTATATGTATAAATAAAGCAAGAAAACAGTAATTCTTAGGCTGTACTGCATTAATCAACCAAAGGGCCCGATTCTCCAAAATATGCAGGTAAAGTACTTCATTGAAAATTTGTTATAAACTTAATTATTTTTTTTACTTTTGGTATAAAGGAATCTCCTACCCGTTCAGACTGGATATTGATTCTGAATGAGAGGAAGTCCCCAGAATCTGCTGAAATGCATTTGCAGTACTGGGATGAAGCGGCGCTTGGCCAGTTGGGTGTTCTCTTTATTTGTCAAACGGCAGTCATATTACGCACTGCTAAGACAGTAAATGTTGCTTCCCTGTATGTGGTGTGCAGCTCAGCTGTCAAGAGACATTGGCAAAATTTCCACTTGAATCTCAAAATAGACCTTTTCATGTTTGTGGCTCAAATGTGCTGCTGTACATTCTGATGCTATTGTGAAAGTACAAAAAAAAAAAGAAAAGCAGCACAAATATATCCGCATTTTGCTTCACTACATCTAACCATTCATCAAATACTGAAGCACACACACTGATCCTGTAAGATCAGCAAAGCAGCTTGCTGTCACATGTTGATAGTAAACGGAGACTCTGATGTCACCAACTTGAACACACGGCACCCCTCGATTTTTGCTGGTACTGCATGTGTGTCGCGTTAATTTCTGTGGACATGCTCAGAGGACGCGTCAAATGAACACTGGGAACACGTGGCAGCCATGATGCGTATGTGTTCTGAGTGTTAAGTAGAAACCAGCCCTAAGTAGACAGAGGTTTGCAACCCGGATCTTCCCTGCATGGAGTTTGCATGTTTCCCACTGTTAGATTAGTTCAACTGGCAAAGCTAAATTGGCCGGAGCGTGTGTGTGGTGCGTTCGCCCAGCAATGGATAGGCACCCTCTCCAGGGTTTGCTTCTGCATTGTGCCCTTTGGCAGCTGGGATAGGCTTGGGCACTGTCCCATAGCCCTAGTCTGGAGTAAGCAGGTTAGAAAATGACATTTTGTAATAAATTTGATATGGTGTCCTTGATACTGTCATTATATTAGTTAATTTAAATATAGACTAATCCCATTAACATTAGCCATTCTAAAACACTTCCTATACTCTTTTTAAAAAAATAAATAAATAAATAACTCCGTATCGGTATAAGAATTCTGACATGTAAAATGCTTGTATTGGTATCAATTTCAAAAATAGTGGTATCACCCATCCCTAGTCAGACTAGCCTTTTTGTTCATCTTGCTTAGCTGTGGTTTCCACCTTGCAACTCATTCATGGACACCATTTTCCCCAGTGTCTTTCCAGTGGTGGCATCTTGAGCGCTGACATTACCTAAGCTGAGAGGCCTGCAGTTGCTTAAATGTTTGTCTCGGTTCTTCCAGGATGAGTGCTGTGACTTCTCTTTGTGTGATGTTGCTGGTCTGGCCACTCCTGGGCAGATTTACCACTGTTCCAGGTTTTCTGTATTTGGAGATGATGGCTGTCGCTGTGGTTCAGTGGAGGTCCAGAGTTTTAGGGATTACTTTTGTAACTTAGCCATGGTGTGCTGCTTGTGGAGATCTTTTAGTCTGCTTCAAAATGCTGGAAGAGTTCTGTTTAAGTGATGTTTAGATTCAATAGGGCTGGCAGCCAGCAAGCTTGGGTGTTTCTAGTCTGATTTAACTCATTGTCATTTATATTTGGTTCATTGGTTGACTGAGTGACTAAGGGGAGTTACTTTTTCTCAGGTGTTGGTGAACTTGTTTCCAATAAATTGAATCATTTAAAGTTGTGTATTGTGTGTACTCAGGTTGTCTTTTGTATTACTCTAAATTTGTCTGGAGAGTAGAAACAAGGAGAGGAAATCCGGAAGAGGCAAATACTTTTTCACGGCACTGTGTTAAGCTTCGTCCAGTTCACTCCAAGGGTTTCTTTTTTGTTTGAAGTTAGTTTTGAAATTAAAATTGTTCTGTTTTAACAGGGCAACTGTGTGCTAAACTTTCATTTTGAATAAAAACAAGTCTTAGTTTGTAAAGATGGTGCCTCAATTTCTAACTGTGTATGTTTTTCATAAAGTGTTTATGAAGGCATGTAGGTGACTAATGAAAGTAGCTTCAGATGTGCTGACGCTCTTCATCATCTCTCTTCTCCGCAGGGTTAGCATCAAGGAGTCGTCAGTAGCAAAGCTGGGCTCCGTGTGCCGTAGGATTTACAGAATATTCTCTCATGCCTATTTTCACCACAGACAGATATTTGACAAATACGAGGTAAATTTGTTCCTAATCAGGTTGAGTACCCATTAGCCAAAGTTAACGTTCTGTTGTGCTTCAAAGCTTAATGCGGAAATTGCTTTTCTTCCTACGTGGTATTTTTCTGTATTAATATGTTTATGTAAATATTGGTGAGTTGTAGATAAGAAAATGCCTCTAATTAACTTTTTTTTGATGCTGTATAAACACACTCCTTCCATAATTTAAAATGCAGTGTATTATTTACATTGATATTTCTTCAAGGGAACAAGCAAGTCTCAAGAACATATACTAATATTTATTAATTTATTTTTATTCTACATTTAAAGCGTTATTTCTGGAGGAGGCATCAATGCTTGGGTCTTTAAGTTTAAAGTTTTATAGCCTAAAATTTAAATACGTTGGAAAAATGATCTGTATAAAAATGTGGTGTGAAGGGCACAGTAGTTCATATATTTGACTATTGAGAATGTTCTTTTTGTAAATGGCTTTTGTAAAGAGGTCCCAGTTTGGCCCCAGCCTCCCCTGCACCATTTTCCCCAAACACGCTGCTCCAGTGGCATCTCAAGTCTTCAATAAGATCTGATCCAACCCCACAGACACTTCTGACGAGGACACATCCTCAGACTGGATGGAGTGACCACAGAGATTCTTGGCACGATGGCCCCGGCTGCTGATGTGCGAGTCACATTTGTCAGCAGCCTTGTCTGTCAACAGCAGAGAAGGCCTGTAATGGTTCACCCCTTTAGGTTTAACAGACTCCTCCTTTAGGGTCCTCCATGTTTTTTCCACGTCATTTCTGATGTTTCTAAGTGGTTGGTTCCTTTAAAGCACTACACGCCCATCTTGGAAAAGGCCAAATACAACAAATCAGTGGTCTCGGTTACAAGAGGGCCACACAGGCTACTGGTTTTCATGCCAACCAATGTTTTTTAATTAGTGGAACAAAGCAAAACTACAATCTGATATTAGAAACCTCTGCTGTGGCAATTGGAAAGGATTAACAGATTATAGAATTAAACCTTTTTTGCAGCCAGAATAAAACTTCTCTTTTGAATAAGACATTGGCTGCTATGAGTGCCTGTTAGATGCCTTCATACACGCAGCTGCCAGAAGTTTTCCTGTGTACATTTCAGTCGTACTGAAGCAGTGGAGCTGTCCACTCGACCTTTGTGCAAACTGGCAACTTTGGGTAAGTGACTGGCCTTCCCTGAGTTTAAAGATCTGCTTCTAGAGCCAGCAGGGTCCCAGGTCTGTCATTGGACTTCGACTTTGTGTATGTGGCTGGTCCATCGGTGTGAAGACTTTGCAGGGTCCACCATCCATTAGTTTAAGATTTTGGATTAGCGGTTGTTTGGCTCTCCACTTCAACCTGTTTAGTGAGGGTAACTGTAAGGACCCTGAGCGCCATTGGCATCATTTCTGGTAGCAGCGAGTTTTTTGTTTTTTCTTAAGCACACTGTGTGTGATCATCCTTTGTGTTTCAGAATGAAACGTTTCTGTGCCATCGCTTTACAAGGTTTGTGATGAAGTACAATCTCATGTCAAAGGACAACCTGATAGTCCCCATCCTGGAGGAAGACGTGCAGAACTCCACATCGGGTGAGAGTGAAGCGTGATGGGGCTGCTGCCGGCACTGGGGAATGGGCACAATTCCACTACACACACAGCCTGAACATTTTGTGTACAATATCGTTTTTTAATTGTTTCAATCATGTATCAATACTATTACTTTTTTTTGTTTGGCCTTTTTTTTATCCTTTGTGTCTTGTCTAGCTGCTTATAAACAAGTTCAGCCCTCTCTCTAAGTTATTATCATTGAGCTCTGTAAAAGCCACCTTGTTTTTAAATGGACTAAATTTTCTCTGATCTTGTTATATCTGTTAATAAAGTCAAGCTAGTTACCCACTTTACAGACTGACGGGAATCTGAATAGCAACAGGGTAACCGGTGAACTATTCATGCCAAAATTAAGTAACTGTTGACTTAAGTGAATGAATAAATGCTTCAGCTAACTGGTATTTGTTGGATATTAATGTTCATTTCTTTCAGTGTTTGTTTCTCTGTGCAATTTAGGTTTCACTTTGCATGAGGCGCCACTCGCACAGAGGGAGAACGTTACGTGGCAACTGCACGTGGATGCTTTTATTTTAAAGCTCTTAAAAGGTTTTTCTTCTGCCTAAGAATGTTATTTCGATGTTGCTTACCCCATGTAGTTTTTAGTGATGGGTGAGAAAATGTGTAATACATGGGGAAGTAACACAGAGAAAAGTTCCCTGCAGGATGACGGCTTCATTTTGGGTTCAGTGCTTAATCACAGATCGCAGTCCTCTTCACCGCTGGCTGGCCTTCCGGGTTTGCTCTTTGTCTTGATGTTCCAGTTGTCTAAAAAGCCACAATTACATAAAGTAAAGCAAATCCACGTGTTTTAACAGAGCAGCTAAAACTTTGTTTTCCCTGTGATGACACATTCAGTGACCTCAACCTCGTCGAGTTCTTGCAGGGTCAGCAAAGGTTGCAGATACGGGGTGGGAACCAAACAATGCAAGCAATGTAACAGTCGGGTCCATCTAATTATGGAAGAGAAGAACGTGGAGTGGAACCTGATGAAGGTCCTGGCCTTGCCCAACTTCCTTCTTGCTCCTAGAAAAGTAGCCTGAGAAGTTCAGAATGTAACCAAGTATTAGACGATTTAGCACAGCAGAGGCCATTTCACCTCTGGGAATTCATCCAAGGTGCCGTACGTCCACATATGCTGGGGGTGTTTGTCCAGTCTGGAAATTGTCACCACTGCTGTGAATGCCTACTGCCTGTTTTGTCACATGAATTTTAGATAGCAAGCTGGAGCATTCCATGAAAAGTCCGAAGAATCTGAAAAGCCACTGGCAATGGAGGTGTGTGCAAAGTGAAATGGAATTCCTGGATTTCTTTCCAGTGTCTGTCTTCTGAGTTGTCAAATTGCTGGAGGCTGAAATAAATGGATAGAAATTGCTGATTTGTAGTTGGTAAAAGTCAGTCCAGCAGGAGAAGCAGATGGTCAAATCAAATAAGTAATTTCAGTCGGTTTAATTTTGCCATGAATAGTTCTCCATGTGCCCATCTCCACACGTCAGTGTTCAGGGTGGGTGGGTGTGCGTGCCCACCTGTCGTCCACCCGTTTTTTGACTAAAAATCACCATTGAAGTTCTGACCATACTAACACAGATAAACCACGTCTTGTTGATTTAGTTTCTTGTTCTCACTGAAGTGGCATTTTGACCACCATAAAATACATCTTTTTGGAAATGTTCTGTGACCTCAATCAATTTTAAAAACGTCAGGTCTCCCGTTGCTGGTCATGTGATCAGTCCCTGGCGTGCCCTTCTGTTGTTTTAACTTCACTGAAAGGCCTCTGCTGGCCAGTACTGCACCTTGAATCGCTCGACTCTTTCACCGTATTGATTTTGTCAGGACGTCTACTCTGTACTTTTGACAACCGCCTATAACCTTTAAAAGCAGTAGTGTGGCGCCAGTCCAGGCAGAGATCATCAGTTTAGGCAATGCCAGTCGACATTGAACTGAATGACAGACGGCCTGTGGCAATGGAGAATAAATTACATAAAAATCATCTTGTATGGGAGAAAAAGGCCATTAAATATGGAGTTAAATCAAAGAAAGAACTGGATCCTGGATAACAGCCTGTCACCCGGGTGGGAGTAGGGCCCTCCATCAGGGTTTCCACATCCTACAAAAATTCCCAGTCCAAAGACGGCAAGAAACGAGCCCAGTACATCACGGATCTTCTCTTATAACCATAACACAGAGTATAACATTGAGTTCCCCCTCAGAGTTTGGCACACATATCTTAATTTGTATGTCGAGTGCGCTAGTGGGGGGTTAGAAAAGTGAACCAAAATACTGCATTGTGTTCCAAAAGAAGCCTAAGAGGTTAACTCTGCTCTCCGTAACGCTTCACTGCCAGCATGAGAACAGAGACGCAGCAGCATGGCGCCCAGTTCAATCTGTTGAGCTCACCAGTCATTTTTGGACGATCCAACGATGTAGAAAAGAAAGGAGCAATTGAAAGGTGGTGGCGTGTGCTGTATTAGACCGTTTTATTAACAAACATGTAAAGTATGAAATAAAAACTGGGTTAACAGAAAAACAATACTGTAAAAAGACAAAAGGTTATGGTGAGATAAAACACCCTGAAGCTGTGGTTTGTGCAAGTCGGCACTGGCCGGCCTGCACAACTCACACGACACTCAAACGCTTTTGTACCTTCAAAGATTTTTGCGCTGCGAGGCGCCAGCCGTTATATTAAATCTAAATGCTTGTCAAATAAGGAAGCATTTTGGAGTAAAACGTCTATTTACAAAATTAACAGCTGAGGTTTGAGCCTTCGAACAAACCAAGAAAGCCGGGCAGCTTGACATCTGCAGGTGTCGTGTTCAGCAGCCTGGGCCTCCATTTAGAAAAGGTCTGTGGAGCCAACACAGCGACAACATTCACACAAGGAGCGGCCATATGAGGAAGGGGAGTGGAGATGTGTCTGCAAGAATTAACAGACGATAAACACCAAGAGTGGTGGTGGAGCATGTGAGTGAATGTTCTACTGATCAGTGACATCAACGTCGCATCCTGGAAAGATGCAACCTAAAACGAATAAGCAACCTAAATAAAATAAAAAAAAAAATTCTGTAAGTAGGAGCCTCAGTTGGACATACAATCTGAGTGGGGGGTCACACTGGAGGGCAATGCCACAGTCCAGGGGGAGGAAATAGCACTGAAGCTAAGGCTGCCAAGTGTACCAGAGGCCACCATAGTTCTACTTTCTTCACTGACCGTCAATGAATACACACCCACTTCCCAGATATCACGTATTCTACGGCTCATGGAAATCTGCCAACACCTGGCACACTTTATATTTGAGATGTACTGGGATGGGATGTTTAAATGTTGCCTGTATCCGTTTTTTATTTTGTCAAATGGCGTGCAGGCACCACAACTTAATAAGGAGTGGCAAACCAATTCAGCCAACTCCATCTTTCAGTTTGACTCTTCCACATGCCAGCAGCACAAGAGCCAACAGAGCAGCCACAGCGGCATCTGGGATCAAGTCCAGGGCTGGCCGCCTGTGTTCTGCACCTCTTCATATGAGGACCTCCCACAGTCCAATACCTTCCTCACAAGTCTCTAAACTGGCCTTGTGGGCTTGAGTTCTTCTGGCATTTCAGTCTAAACTGGGTGCACTTCACCAAGAGGTACGTATCTCAGAGTGCTCTCTAAATATGGCACCACTTGTGGGAAAAGAGGGTCCCCACTGCAAGTGCACCGTCACCTCAGTAGGAGTGGCAGCCATTTGTAAAGGAAGGCTGCAAACAGTGGAAGGAGCTGCAGCACTTGGTCACCCAGAGCACGGCCCACAAACCGCATTGGACAACTAAAAATTAGGATCACTGGTTGGGACAGAAGTGAAGATCCTGCTGGGCAAAAGTCAACGGTGATAAGAAACTGGACATCCAAAGACACACGGGGCGGTCAGAATGGATATCACGTAGAGAACCTCATTCAAATCTTATGAAGAAATTCCTCATCAAAGGCAAATCGGACACTCGGTTTTGCTGCTCCAGCTGCAATACTTTGGTATTTTTGATGTGATTTGCTTATCATTTCCACAATCAGGGTTTTACCATTTTTATTTGTTAGTTTATATTGGCATTCCTAAAATGGCCAGGTTTTTGTATTGCTCTGCCTCTTTCGTTAATGGGAGTGCTAACAAGTGATTTGAAGCACCACTGCAGTGTTGTTTTGCTCCTGATCCTGCTCTTGAATCTGAGATCCCCAATTTATGTTAAAACTGTTAAGCAGTCAGTCAGCAGTCAGTCATTGTCCAACCTGCTATATCCTAACATAGGGTCACGAGGGTCTGCTGGGGCCAATCCCAGCCAGCACAGGGCACAAGGCAGGAACAAATCCCAGGTAGGGCGCCAGCACACCGCAGTGCTCACACACATACCCAGCACACACCAGGGCACCTGACCTGGAAACCCACGCAGACACGGGGAAGCAAAGTCTGGTGGTCTTAACTGCGAGGCAGCAGTGCTACCCACTGTGCCACCGTGCTGCCCTAAGCATTCAGTGCAGCAAACAAAAGATGGCTTCCTTTCTCATTAAATATAATGGGAAATAACTGCCATATTTCTGGTTTTCCTTTTGTTTTATTATTATAACAGCTTTAACATTGCCATTTTAAAGAGGATTTTCAGTATTGGGAAAACTGACCTCAGCCAACATGCGACTCTTAGAGGCTGCTGGTTTGACTCATATTTTTCATTTTTACTTTGTTTCAGGAATTAAGTGTTAAGGTTACATGTGTTTATACTTTGACTGCATGAAAATATGAATATATAAAATATGAAAATAATCGCATTTACTCGTGTATGTTATTCTTTGCCCACTGATGCCCCTATCTACAAACATATCCAATCAGGCTGCTCCACACACTTGATCTACTGTACCTTCCACAAGCTTTTTTCATTGTTAAAATATAACTTTCACTTCTTGTGATTTATTTTAAAGTTTTGCTGTGTACTTTAAAAAAAAAAAAAAATTTAGCTGAATTTTCAAGTTGCTGTTTGCCAAATAAAAACCATAATGTGGTTTAGATTGTTACAATGCAACATTTTATACATTCAGCATCTTCTTTTGTGAAACACAAATTGATTCAACTCGACTAATTGAAAATACAAATGGGCACACAATTCACATCTTTAGAAGCCAAGGAACAGAAAGGGGCACAGCGGAGCACAGGGCTGGAGGAGGCCCTGCGTTTAACGTGTTTACGTAATCCCGAGTGGTTTTCTTTGGCTTTCTAACTACAGGCTCTGCTCGTGTCACTTCCCATCACAAGTCATAAGCGCTGCACTTTTTATAGAAGCACCACCAGCAAAAAAAAAAAAGAACAACAATGAAGCACAAAGGCACATTAAATGTACATGGAGTAGCACTTAGAATTTTTAACATAATTGCATTATTATTTACGTATTTTAACTATTCAGACTCTAGTGTTTGTACAATTTCACAGCCCTAATGCTGGAGGATTTGAAACCCAAACCAAGGGGTTATCATACAAGTGGCTCTCAACACTCTGCCAATGGACCTTCAGTCATTAACAGCGAGTGGGCACATGGAGGTATTCTGCATTAAAAGCGGTTCTGTCCCGATTCTAATATCCTGACCTGGCACCCACACTGCCCTGAATCCTCATGCTGGCCCCCCCAGCTCCCTCTGGCACTGCCTAAGATATGAGTGAGAGCTTCAGAAAAGTGGCTGCACTGTGTTTCATTTTCTCAGATACTACCTTTTGAAATTCTACACATTTTCAGAAAGCCGGCCCTTCGTCACTGTGCGGCCTACGTCTTTCCATCTGAGCAAGTCACCCTTAACAAGCACGTCAGTGGTGGTGGTCAGAAGTCACAGGGCAATCCAATACCAACACTAACGGTGCCCAAGATTCTCTGTAACAAAACAACAAATCAAACAAAGAAAAAAAATAAAATACATTTAAAAAGCACATAATATTAGCCAAGAACGCGAGTGTCATCTAAATTATCGACATCAAGCCCGAGCCTCCCAACTTAAGCTTCGTCCACACGAACACAGATACATTTGAAAATGCCGTTTTTCCTGCACACTGGTGTTTTCAGATGGATTTCTCAACCTGTGTTGTCCACGAAAAATGCATAAATCTTTTCTATGGGGGGCTATGTGGTCTGTCAACCAAGAACGACGTTAACTCTCAGAGCAAACCCGAGCTAAATCAAAATGCCTAAAGAATGAGGTAAAAACAGAAAATGAAATCCAAGAGCTTTTCAAGGTTACAAACGAACACAAACACAGACTGGGGGTCCTGCCAAAATACATACCGTTAAATCCTGGCCTGCTTTAATGAAGATATCCACAATAAAGAGGAGACTGTAGTCAGCATCTAGTCACGTGACAGTTTCTCGATATATTTTCAGTTGTAGCCCTGTTAGTGTGGACTGTAAGAGCAGACTGAACTGAACAACTGGAACAATGACAGTTATACCAAACGTAGCAATCATAAGACCACCGCTTCACCCCCAAACTATGAAGGCAAAAACAGAGGATGGCCAAGCAGACTGACGGCCTCTGACTTCACCAAGCGTGAATAAAAAGCCCCACTGTGTGTGTCGCGTTTATAACTTTCAATTGAGGAAAAGCTTCATGGCCATTTATAATATGCGGGACTCCATCTTGAACAAAGAGGAAAGTCACAGATTGCCCGGCTCTTTGAAGATCCAGGAGTGCTGTCAGGTTGGCTGCCAGGCGTTACTTTGTACATTTTGCTTGACAAGATCGGATTTAGTTCTTTATTTACAGTAATTATGCCCTGTGAAGGGCTGACACTGTCAAGTGATGGTTCCTGCCTTGTGCCCACCACTTCCAGGTCCCCAAGACCCCAAACTACATTATGTGGAGGCCATGAATGGATTCAGAAATGGATTTGTGGTTAATATAAAAAAACCCAACTCAAAGACACTCAAATTTTCAATTTGAACTAAAGTGTTCAGGCAGCACACTCCATATGCTCCAGTCATCACGACCCATGTTTTCTCCATGGACCCCACTTTGAGGAGCCAGCTGGCAGGTACAGGACTCCATGTTGCAATCAACATTTCAGAGCTGTGTCCTAAAGCACTGACCTGGCCACCCTCGTCAAGTACCCACATACACAACACACACACTACAAATCTATGTAGGTGCCCAGTGCTTCAGATCGAGGAAGACTTGAGATTTTCAAGAATGACAGGAATCAGAGTGCTGGTGTCGTTATAAACAAAGCCAACTTGTGAAAGTTATGAGAAAAACAGAAACGTCCTTTAAAGAGGCAAGAGGTGGAGGAGGAGGACAACTGCAGATACTTGAAGGCACCGAGCGTAAACAGCAGGTGCCTGCTTCTCCAGATCCATCGCATACTAAGAGGAGTTTCGGGATGGCAAAGTTACTGTAAGTGTCCAGTGTGCCCATCGTTGTAAATAAACAAATTTCCAGTTTTGGTCCTTCGCTCCCATTGTGTGATATTTCCTTTGCAGTTGTGAAAGAGCTCACATACAGGTGACCTCAGAGGCTCCTTCTTCCTGCTCATAGCCTACTTCTTCCAAGTCCTTCAGCATGTTAGGATAACCACCAAAGCTGGAGAAGTCCCCGTCACCTGCACCAAAGACATCTCGACTGGCTCCACCCACGCCTCGGCTCACCGTATGTGGGCTAACTTCAGGGTGTGGAGACTGACTTGCAAGTTTCTGAAAGAAAAACAGACAAGAGTCAGGTGACCCTGGCAAACACATACAACTTCTCTCAGGACAGCATGTGTGCAAGTCCACTTGCATTGTCATCCAGAAGCCCACTATGGTGGAATGTACACTTCTGCTCTGAAGATGACCCATGGTCCTCCAGCATAATAGCAGGACAAACTAGAAAGTGTAGACGGCTGAAGGCAGCATACCAGGAGATGGCAGTCTGCAGCGTACGGACATATCATTGGTTCACAGCAAGACGTTTGTTTATTCCTTTCACCCTACAGCACTTACAGATGTGAGCAGTCAGTCAAATATATTGAAGATTGATTACCGTGAGTTGAGTCTTGAAACCCGAAAAATCGATCATAAAATCTCAGATGCATCGAATTTTGCACAGTTACCAATTTCTTTCACTACTTCAACGACGTTTAATTCAAAACCAGCTTCATATTTTCTTCTGATCGAACTCTTCATCGTAGATAAGGCATGCTCTTATGATAAAGGTGTACGAAGGTGAGATACAAAAAAACACAAAACAGTGCAAACGTCGCTTCAGAATAGTTCGGGTATTACCGTGTGGTCACAAAGGCACAATACATAAATATAAAGACAGTGTGCTCCATGGCTACTCTCTCAGGTGGGTGTTAGCCTATCATAATCTCTTGAACCAATAGCGCATTCGACTTATACAACCGACATCATAAAATGGCAGAAATGATACGGTAAAATTAAGTCCCGACTTATCCGCGAGTATATACGGAACGTGATGGACAATGTTACCCTGGGCACCTGCCACTCTTTACTCATGTGTGTTGACTTCAGCACAGGCAGGTTTGGTGTCCTGCTCAGGGTCACACTGTAACTGGAACTGTGGCACTTTATTCCATCATTTGCCACATACAGTGCCTTCAGAAAGTTTTCAGACCCCTAAACTCTTTCAACTTTTTGTTTTATTGCAACCTTGAGCTAAAATCATTAAAATTCATTTTCCCCTCATCCAGCAACACTTAGCACCGTAGAAAAACAGGACTTTAAAAATTTATAAAAATGTATCAAATCTCAAAGGAAAATGAACCTCACATTGATAGAAGTATTCAGACTCTTTACTCAGCACTTTGTTGAAGTCTCTTTGAAAGCAATTCCAGCCTGGAGTCTTCTTGGCTGATACCACAAGCTTCATACAACTGGTTTTGGGGATTTTCTGTCATTCGTCTCTGCACTTTCCCTCGTGCTCTGTCAGGTTGGGTGGAGACCGTCTGTGGGCAGCTATTTTCAGAACTCTCCAGAAGTGTGTGAATGGGTTCAATTCTGGGGTGTGGCTGTGCCAGTCACAGACAATAAAGCCACTTATGTGCTGTCTGCCTTGTGCTTTTGGTCACTGCCCTGTTGAATGGTAAACCTTCAGCCCAGTCTGCAGTCCTAAGGATAGTCTTCAGGATCTCGTCCTACTTTGCTCCATTCAGCTTTCCCTCAACCCTGATTGTTTTTCAGCTGCAGGGAACAGGAGAGCAATCCCACAACATGATGCCTCCACCACCGTGCTTCACCGTTAGAATGGTATTGCACAGGTGATGAGCTGTGCCCAATTTCCTGCAGACGTGATGCGTAGAATTGAGGCCAAAGAGTCCAGCCTTGTTTTCATCATTGTTTCTCATAGCTGAGAGTCCTTTAGGTGCTCTGATGCACGTTGTCAAATGTGGGATTTTCTATGGACACGGCCCTGCCTTTCCTAATCAGGTCCAGTCAACTGAACTGACCACAGATGAACTGCAAACAAGGTGTAGAAACACCAATGACCATCAATTGAATGGAATGCACAGGAGGCAAATTTCAACAGTCACTGCAATTTGTTTTGAGTACTTGTGTCAAAGTGAGACTTCTGTTTTTCATTCTTACTATATTTGTAAAACTTTCTACACTCCTGTTTTCGCTTTGTCATTCTGGGATACTGAGTGCTGCTTGATGAGAAAAGACATGGATTTAATTGACTGTAGCACAAGGCTGCAGCATAGCAACATTTTTAAAAAACGTGACGGGGTTGCAATACGTTTTCACGGCACTGTATTTCAAAATTTTTCAGAATTTTACTTAGACGTACTGTTTAATTAATTGACAACACCGACAGTGACCTGATGACTGCAGCTGCTCTTCAGTGCTTTTCAGTCGAGTCAGCACTACTAATGCCACCAAGCAAACCCCTGAAAAAGCCCATATTCACATACACAAACTGCACTACGGTTTGGTGCTTATGAGTGGCACCCTGTTCTCCATAATACAATGAGGCTTTATGAAATAACTAGCAGAATACCCGCGCTTCGCAGCGGAGAAGTACTGTGTTAAAGAAGTTATGAAAAAGAAAAGCAAACATTTTAAAAATAACGTAAGATGATTGTTAATGTAATTGTTTTGTCATTGATATGAGTGTTGTTGTCATATCTATCTATTTATATATATATATATATATATATATATATATATATATATATATATATATATATATATATATATATATATATATATATATATATAGCAAAATAGCTGCATTGGCAGCGGAGAAGTAAAAAGAAAAGGAAACATTTTAATAATAACGTAACATGATTGACAATGTAATTGTTTTGTAATTGTCATGAGTGTTGCTGGCATATATATATAAACATATATATACATATAAACATATATATATATACACATCACATCTATACACATATATATACAGTTATATATATATACATATACACACATACATATATATACATATATACACATACTGTATATATACACACACATATATATACATACTGTATATACAACATATACATATCTACATATATACTGTATATACACATATATATACAAATCTACATATATATATCTACATATATATATATAGGTGGGACTCGATTAAAAAATTAATCCAATTAATTAGAGGCTGTGTAAGAATTAATCTTGATTAATCGTATGTAATCGACACGTAAATTTGCCCCAAATCGCAAATTTTTTTTTTTTATTTAAAACGGTTTTAGTGGGCTTACAGAATCAAATAATAGACATGGACATGAATATTGTAAACTGAAGCTGTTTTAATTTCTGAAAAAAGCTTTTAAACTGCATTTGAATTCAAAACAGAAACAAAAATATCATCCCTGGTTAAAATTGGGCAGACTTAAAAATAAAGTGGTAGTTTAAGTACTTTAAGTACATTTTCAGAATAGTATTGTCTTTAAATAATAATAACCAAAATTTCACCATAAAGTGCAGTTTTTCTTCTTAAAAAATAAGTCAGAAACATAAAAGGTAATTTGACCAGCTTACTCTTTAAACTCTGAGTAACATTAGCCAAAATTATTTTGTACATTAGGCTAAAACAGTGTGATCATTGAACATTTTGTAATTAGATGTATTTAGAATTACTAACGGTCACGGAAGTCCAATGATCCCCAGTAAGAGCCACAAAGTCCGCTTTCTGTAATGCATCTAATTTTGCTTGCTTTTCAGTGTGCACAAAACCATGCTTTTATCAAGGCTTCGCTCGGGTAGTCGAAATGATCAGTCGTAGAAACGCGCTTTATTCCGACTCTAACATTTTTGTAGCTGTGATGTGTGCATCAGTGTAATGGATGTACCAGGAAATCATGCATTGACAAAAGTTCCCGTTTGCTTGGAATTGAAAGTGTGATTAAATGCGTTATTTTTAACGCGCTATGGAGTACATGCATCAAGCTTCTCAACTGTGCTTGTGCTAAGAAAGGGAAAATTTTAAAAATAACGTAACATGATTCTGCGTTAACCTAATATTTTTCATACGCCCCAAACCAAGGAGATGGGAAGGTAAAATGAATCGGTAGCGCGTACATAGTCAGTACATCCCTCTCGAATCGAACCTCAATGTCGGCGTTAGAGGCTTAAGACTCTACAATTGCGCCACCGCTTGTCTATGCTAAAGTATGTATTGTAGATCGGGCTATAGATATACATTTATATATATACCCGTATCGCAGTGGAGAAGTAGAAGTTATGAAAAGAAAAGGGAACATTTTAAAAATAACGTAACATGATTGTCAATATACAGTAATTGTTTTGTGAGTGTTATTGAATGTTGCTGTCATCAAGGATTTGATTATCATTATTTCTTTCAATCAGGCTCGTATTTGTAGGATGTGTTCAAGTTACATTCCGTGTTTGTCAATCGTTGTAAAGATAAGAGGTTTCATTCATCGATTAGTTCCTTACTGCATCAATAAACAGCTCGCCTTCCTTTTTATCTGTGATGTGACAAACTGCATGCACGGGTTTTTTTTTTACGCTGTCTTCCTTTAGCGGACATTCACTTTTTCCACCGTGTGCTTTGTTTCCACAGTAGCTGCATTTATGAATATGCTTATCAGACGCTTCATATTTTTGCTGCCTTTTCAATTGTGTAATTCGGTTTTGTTCAGCTCTTTGGAACTGTTGCTTTTATCTGTGCACTGCATCAGTTCACGTGAGCCACTCGGTGTACTTGCATCGAAGGTTCCCAGCTGTGCTGGTGCCATCTCGTGCTATGTCCATAGCTTTATTTAATGTTACCTTAGTCCTGGCACTTAAAACTTTCTCTGGCAGTTTCGCTGAGTTTGTGTCAAACACCACCCTGACCATCTCATCTTCCTCTCCATAAGCACAGTCCTTCACCCGTGAATATTTACCCGTGGCAGTTTGCTATTGGATTGCCGCTGACGGATGGCCTTATATGGGCAGGCACTAAATTACAAACGCCAGCGGCAGCCTGTCTATGAACTTAATTTAAAGTGTAGGTTTACATCGTGCTTTGTTTCCGAAGTAGCAGAACTCGCTTCTTATTGTTTCGCTGCCTTCTCATTTATATAATGCATGTTTTCTTGAGCGCTTTTTTGAGGTCTTCCTGGTTTTCTATGTACTGCGTGATTACGTGGGCGGCGTGATGATGTCACACGAAACTCCGCCCCACGGCGTTGAAGCTCATCTCCATTACAGTAAATGGAGAAAAACTGCTTCCAGTTATGACCATTACGCGTAGAATTTCGATATAAAACCTGCCCAACTTTTGTAAGGAAGCTGTAAGGAATGAACCTGCCAAATTTCACCCTTCCACCCACACGGGAAGTTGGAGAATTAGTGATGAGTCAGTGAGTGAGTGAGTGAGTGAGTGAGTGAGTGAGGGCTTTGCCTTTTATTAGTATAGATATGCACTTGTGTGGTAATACAAAGATTTTTACTTTGTACATAACCAGATCTTACTCGCTATTATTGGATGTGGCCAACTCTACAGCTGGGAAGTACCAGTGGCCTGTCAGTCATTGCATTGTGGGCCATGCTGTGCAGTAGCACTCAATCAGCATCGCAGCATTTCAACATAAACAGGAGTCCTGCTCCAAACGTGGGCCCTGGTGCCCGTCACGCTGTATACCTGAACCAGAGATGTTTGTGTTGAAAATGTGAAAATGAAAAATACAAATGTGGTGGAATTCAAAAACCAAAGCAAGCTAATTGGGCACCAAAGTTCAATGATGTGTTGAGAGAAGTGGTCTGCTCCAAGCTTTTCATCTTGTTGATCCAAGAGGGAAACACAAACCTCTGACCACAGATTGACGCCTCAACTTTGTATTAAATGTAGTGGGCTCAAATAGTGAACGACTGTATGTATAGTATGTCGGCATCACTGAAGGTGCATTAGATTGATGCCTATCATCATGGTCATCATCGACAGGATAGACAGACAGACACCCTGAGCTGGGAAAATGGATGGATGAGAGATTATGGTTTACAATTTTAAATGTTGTGTGGTCTCTAATTAACAAACGTCCCATTAAAAGACTGACTAAGTGCTGTGGTCCTGATCAATTCAAGTGGCCCTCACATACAGCAGAGATCTTTGGAATTGGCAAGCAAATAATTTTCTGTGTAAGGACTTGGGTGGAATTCACCATAAAGATGACATTGAATTAAAAGTCCTTAAAAAGTATAAAAGGGTGTCCATATGGCAAGTTAATGTTATGGGCAAAAGTGGCACAGAGCAGAGGATGGGCGCATTCAGGATTATGGGGACAGAAAGTTTCTCAGTACTCCAGGATGGATGGACATGGGCCACCAGGGGGCAGTAAATTAAACACAGGTGAAGGGTACCTCAGAAGTAAACTCATGAGTGGGATGTGAACAAGATGGAGGAGACAGCAGACTGACAGGTGTTTAAGATGACACTACTGAGGAATGGCTGCCCAATCTGACAGCTGGAACCCAGCACAAAGGGAAATCTGGACACTTAAAGATGTCTTGCATGCTCCTGTCAACCTTCTGGAGAATCTGTTTGTACACCAACAGTCATCTGGATGTCTAGTGGAAAGTACACATTAAATTGTGTGAAATACTTCTTATTGTCTCTTGGTGATAGACACATCATCACAGTACTTAAGGTTTACAATGTCACCACTGTCACATGTACAGAGTGACACTCTTATTTGCATGTATCAGAGAGCTGCAGATTAACTGTTACTAAACACTCCACTTTATGCATGCCTACCATAACTTCAGATATCACTCCTACAGTAAAACATGGGGCAGCTTCTAGAGATTCTGGTCGAGGAGGAGTCCTTGGAATAATTCATTGTTAACAAAATACAAATTGCTTCTAAAAATTTAGGTGACTTTACATACTTTGAGGTATTCATTTTAAATATTAAAACAAGAGTCCAACACATTTGTAGTGTTAGTCTACAGACCACCAGGGCCATATTCATTGTTCATGACCTAATTTGGCAACCTTTTATCTGATTTGGCTATGAAGTATGATCACGTAGTACTGATGGGGGATTTTAATGTACAATACACATTGATATGGAAACTGACACTTTTATGTTTTACTTATTTGTTAAATTCAGTAGGATTTTGTCAGATTGTCAACGGTCCAACTCATAATCATAACCACACTTTAGATTTAATTAGAACTTACAAAGTTGAAATTCAAAATTTAAATATTACTGCATGAAATGAAGTTATTTCCGATCACTACTTAATTACATTTGATTTGGTTCTGCCCTTACCAGTACACTCACAGATTAAAACAAAGACAGTGCGACATCTGGATTGTAATTCTGCTTTAAAATTTATAGATACTTTGAGTAAGTCAAGTGTAATTTTGGAAAACCATTTAGATCAGCTAATATGAAATTTTAATGTGACCTTGAGAGATGCTCTGGACACAGTGGCTCCCCTTAAAACAAAAGCAATCAAAGCAGACTCTCCCTGGTTTAATGAGAGCACTCGAGCTCTTAAATTAGAGTGTCAAAAACTGAAGCGCAGATGGAGAACAACAAAGCTGCAGGTCTTTCAAACTGCATGGACAGAGAGTGTTAAAAAAATACAAAAAAGCCCTCTTAAAAGCTCGTTCAGAATACTATTCTACAATAATAGATAGCATTAATAAAAATCCTTGGGTACTGTTTAGAACAGTGGCTAAATTAACAAATGGGAATTCAGATCTACAGTGCAAAATACCAACAGATATTAGCAGTACTGATTTTATGAACTTCTTCAATGAGAAAATGAAAAATATTAGATCCCAGATCTCAGCATCACAGTGTAAACTGCATACTAGTTTGGCAGATCCTGTCTCACATTGCATTCAACATTTTAGAAATCTTAATCCTGTAACAGAGCAGGAAGTCTTGACTTTAATTTCTAAAATGAAACCTACTACTTGTTCCCTGGACCCAGTGCCTACAAAACTAGTAAAAAGTGTCATGGATGTTCTTGCAACGCCTATTCTTAATATTATAAATAGTTCATTATTGCATGGCA